>NC_056524.1:19151623-19176936 GCF_019175285.1 Sceloporus undulatus
GAATGGGCATGGAGATTAAATGAATCACTGATAGAGGCAAAAGAAAGTGTAGAATATGTGAAGAAAGAATTAAAGTTCTTTTTTGAGGAAAATGGAAGAATGGATACAAGAGCGAAAGTAATATGGGACACGTGTAAAGCAGTAACGAGGGGAATTTTTGTAAAATTAGGATATGAAAAAAAGAAAAAGAGAGAAAGGAAGATGAAGCAGTTAGTGGAAAATCTGAAAGTAAAAGAGAGGGAAATGAGGGAGAAACCGAAAGATAATAAGGTAAAACAGGAAGTTAAGATGGCACAAATACAGCTGAACGAAGAATTGAATAAGGAAGTAGAATGGCAATTAAAAAGGAGTAAACAAAAATTCTTCGAAGAGGCAAATAAACCGGGAAAATGGTTGGCACAGAGGTTAAGGAAAAAGCAGGAAAAAAAGTTAATTACGGAATTAAGAGTAGGGGATAAGGTATACAAAGAACAAAGAGACCTAAAGAAAGTGTTTAAAGAATTTTATGAGGAACTGTATAAAGAGAGAAAGACCGGGGAGATGGAACAAGAAAAGATAGAGAGGTATTTGGAAAAGCAAGAAATAGCAATTTTAGGAAAGAAGGAACAAGATAAGTTGAACGCTCCAATCTCAGAGAAAGAAATAAAAGAGGCAATAGGAAGGGCTAAAAATGGATCATCTCCGGGGCCTGATGGCCTATCAGCTGGTTTTTACAAAAAATTTGAGGAAATAATAGTACCACAATTGAAAGAAATGTATAATAAGATAGGTGAAGAAGGGAAACCGGATTCATGGAAGTATAATAATATAGTGGTAATCTTAAAAGAAGGAAAGGACGCAAAAGATCCCAAAAACTATAGGCCGATATCACTAATAAACAATGATTATAAAATATTAACTTCAATTCTAGCAGAAAGGGTAAAAGGAATACTAGAGGAAAGAATTCATAAGGATCAGACTGGGTTTTTACCAGGGAGACAAATACATGAGAATATAAGAACAGTGATAGATATATTAGAATACTACAATATAAACAAGGAAAAGAAAGCTGCTATTGTGTTCATTGACTCTGAGAAAGCATATGATAATATAAGGTGGGAATTTATGTACAAGATATTGAAGAAAATGCAAGTGGGAGAAAAATTCTTAAAATGGGTAATAGAATTATATAAAGATCAAAGAAGCAAGGTGATAGTAAATGGGGAAAAATCGGATGAAATAGAAATCCAGAAAGGGACGAGACAAGGGTGCCCATTGTCTCCTCTGCTATACATTATGATCATTGAGATATTGTTGCAAAATATAAGGGAAAATGAGAAAATACAAGGAGTAAAGATAAGAGACCAATGCTATAAGGTAAAAGCCTATGCAGACGATATTGTAGTGTATATGGAGAATCCGTTAATCAGTATAAAAGAGTTAAAAAATACAATAGAAAAATTTGGAGAAGTAGCTGGGCTAAAGATTAATGAGGAAAAAACAGTTGTAATTACAAAAAATATGACAAAACAGGAAGAGAAAGAACTAGAGGAAATTACAAAATTTAGAACTCAAAATAAAGTCAAATATCTGGGTGTCTGGATAACAAAAAGAGTCGGAGAATTGTATGCAAACAACTATCAAAAAAAATGGAAAGAGATAAAGGAGGAATTAGGGAGATGGGCAAGACTACGGCTCTCCTTATTAGGGAGGATGGCGGCAATAAAAATGAGCGTGTTGCCCAAACTCTTATATTTATTCCAGAATCTCCCGGTCATAAACACAGATAAGTGCTTCAGGGAATGGAGAAAGGAATTAGCGAATTTCATTTGGGAGGGGAGAAAAGCACGAATAAAATGGGACAATTTGATAGATAATAAACATAGAGGAGGTTTAGGAGTGCCAGAGCTACAAAAATATTATTATGCAAGCGGAATGGTCTGGGTGGAAGAATGGATTAAGTTAGAAAATGTTAGAATGCTAAATTTAGAAGGTCATAACATTAAATATGGATGGCATGCATACTTAAATTACAAGAAATGGAAGGAGGACAGAGAATTTAAAAATCATGTCATAAGAAAAGGGTTATTAAGGATATGGGAACATTATAGGAATAAGTTCTATAGGAAACTACCCAGATGGACGTCGCCACAGGAGGCTCACTTCGGAAAGTTTAGAAAAGGGAAAGAACAATGGATAAGATATGAACAAATATTAGAGGAAGGAAAAAAAGGGGATCTAAGAATTAAGACCAGAGAGAAACTAGAAAAGGAAAATATGAAGATTGAATGGTTCCCATACAAGCAATTGGAGGAAAGGTTCAAGAAGGACGAAAAACAGGTGGGAATAGAAAACCAGAAAAATGAGTTAGATAGGATAATTTTTGAGACACAGAATAAGAAGAAAATATCTAAATATTACGCGGAACTATTAGAAAGGGATGTGGAAAAGGAAAGGATTAAGGGGAACATGGTAAAATGGAGTCAAATGGTGCAGCATAACATAGAGCTGGAGGATTGGGAGAGATCGTGGGAAAAAACGAATAAATTTACCCTAGCCCAAAATATGAAAGAAAACTACTATAAAATGTTCTATTTGTGGTACACCACGCCGGTTAAAATATACAAAATGTATAAAAAAGGGAATAAGACATGTTGGAAATGTAAGAAAGCAGAGGGAACCTTTTACCACATGTGGTGGGACTGTAAAAAAGCCAAACATTTTTGGAATGAGATACACTGTGTGATAACAGATATAGTAGGAGGGAGATTCCAAAAAACACCTGAGTTATACCTATTGAATATGACCTGTAGAATAGAGAAAGAAATAGAGAGGAGATACTGGAAGATAATTTTGTATATGATTTCGGCGGCAAGGTTGCTATATGCACAAAGATGGAAAGTAGAGCAAGTACCAACTATAGAGGACTGGTTTAATAAGGTGATGGAAATGAAAGAGGCGGATAGACTGTCCAGGAGTATAAAAAGAAAAGAAGAAGATGAGGAAGAGGCTGAAGAAGATGTGTGGAATATAATAGAACAGTACTGGAATAGTGTAATGTAAACAAAAGGAAGTAAAGGGGGGGAAGATAAAGAAATAGGATATGGGTTAGGCAGGGAGAGGGGAGGAAGAAGGGTAGGTGGAATGGGAGGGAAGAGGGGAGGGGGAAGGGAAGGGTAGATCTGTAAAAGGAAAAAAAGGAAAAAAAGTGTAAGTAAATATATATATATATAAAAAATGTGTCAGATACATAAAAAAAAAAAGAAGCTACAATGTTCAAGATATATGTGGACTTTCAATGTGGAAACCTGACCTGTCTTTGTCTTATAGTTTTAATGTTAATTTCTATATGTTTAAATGTTTAATGTTAGTAAATGTCAATGTATTTGTTTATGTTCGATGTTTGTTTTCAATAAAAATAAAAAAAAACATTAAAAAAAAAAAAAAAAGTTTCCAAACACTCTTTCAAGGCTATCCCATATAGATGGCTTTGTTACTGTTGTTGTTGTTGTTGTTGTTGTGTGTCTTCAATTCATTTCCAACTTACGGTGACCCTAAGGTGAACTTATCATAGGGTTTTCTTGGCAAGTTTCTTTAGAGGGGGTTTGGCATTGGCCATCCTCTGAGACTGAGAGAGTGTGACTCGTCCAAGATCACCCAGTCAAAGCCAGGATTTTCCCTCTGGTCTCCAGAGTCCTTGTCCAATGCTCAAACTACTATACGACACTGGCTTGTCTAGAGGGAAATACAGTAATTCAGATGGGAAGTAAGTAGGACACATGTCACCATGGCCAAATCAGGCATCTCTGCAGCAGATAAAACAACCACAGTAGTATTCTTTTTTTGGAACATAGATTTTGTTACAATATACTTGTCCACCATTGATTTAGTAACAAGTGGAGCAATTCAAGGACCTTGACGTAGGCTCTGGGGTTATGTTATAGTACTTGGGTGCCTGATCGCCATTCAGCAACATTAGTCTCTCCTCTCAGTGTTTTTTGTTAGAGCATGAAACATAAATATATTTTCCATGTTACACTTGTATAACACAGGCTATTATTTGATAGCTTCCACATAAAGGGGTGAAAGCTTCAAAAGTTTGTTCCAGCTACTGATTTTTAAGTGAAAGGGTTTTGTTTTCTGTCTGGTAATTGATTTATTTAGTCCAGGGCACCATGAGAGTAAGAAAGGGAGCAGCATCATAGACAGTCAGAAAGAAAAATGCCTCTTTCACTTGTTATTTTGATTAATGGTACTATATGACTCATACATAGATATATATATAGAAAGAGAAAGGTGGGGGGGGGGGGAGAAAGGAATTGAACCAAGTGTCTTTAATTGTATATTTCCCTTTCTGCTACAGAAACCCACAAATTGTGAATGGTATTTATTTATTTTTTTACATTATTTGTCTGTAATATTCCAGAGGAATAGGCTTTACAAGAAATAAAAAATAAAATGCAATTGTAATAAAGTGTCTCATTGACCAACTGAAATCAATTGGACTTAAGTTAATTCTATGGAAAGGCCAGAAGATCACAGCAGCAGCATGAAACAGACAGGAAAAAAGAAAGAAAAGAAAAAAGAAAGAAATTGTATCTAAAGACTCGGGAACTTTTTCCCCTTTAAGGATCATTGGCATGGAAAGATAATAAGTGGGGAGAGGGTGTTCCACAATTGAGGTACCATCCCCTCCAGCTGTTCTTTAAGACAAGAGTCTCCTAAATGGCTATAGTGGTCTCTTGTGTCTTTCTGGCCAGGAAAGTACAATAAAAACTGAGCAGCAGCTCATTGGGAAACCATTTTATTACAGTTCAAACTGAATTTGCCACAGTGAAGACATTGCTCCTGTGAGGAAATAAGCATAGGATAAAGCACTTTCATCAAAAAAGCCCAAGGCTTGGCTTCAGAAACGCTCCAAATATGTGTGACCTTCAGTCAGCTTTTTGCTACTGTAGAAATTCCTAAGAGATTGCTGTGTCTGACCTCTTCCTTTTTTTGGTTATGGCAAACAAAGAAGGTGAGGGAGCAATTATAATATTAAAAATAAAATAAATATGAATGAAGAAGGTAAAGAAAAAAACATCTTTTTGTTATCATAACTTTGCTGGTTACAAAAGGAATCAAACACAGCAATATCCTTATAACTTCCATGGCAGTACAACTTTAAAGCAGGTGATAAAGGCATTGAAAAAGTTAAAGACTTTCCATATTTTGGCTTAGTCATTTATCAAAATGTACACTCTAGTCAAGAAATCAGAAGAAAATTAGGGGTGCATCTACATAGACAGGCAAATCCACTTTACTTTTGGGATGCTGTGTTCTGCATTGACCATGGGTTTGTCTACACACACCAAGGTAAGTTTGGGAGAACTGTACCCATGGTTGTCCCTTTCGAACACACCGTGGTTGAATATAACAGTTTGCATGATGACATAGGACTGTCTGCTTTGGGGTTTTTGTGTGTAAATGTACGTATTTCTGATCCCCAACATTGCTATGGAGCAGAGCCCCTCCACAAATATCCAGATTTTCTGCTCAAAGCTAGGATTAATCCTCACTCCGCCACACTCCAGATTAAAGTCCTGAGGTGATGAAAAGGCTCATATTTGGCCTCAGATCTCCCATATGTGATTTGGACAGTTTGCTGTGAAAATCCAATGCAGCTATTTTATTTGGTACATGTAGGTGCTCTCAAAGACTTGAAATGAGCAGATATGAAGGAACTAAAATTGTAAAGTTGTATTATTGAATATCAAAGTCAGGATTATTAATGCCATCATAGTTCCAATTTCTATGTATGGTTGTGAAAACTGGAGAGTGAAGAAAGCTGATAGGAAGAAAATTAATTCATTTGAAATGTGGTGTTGGAGAATTGCTGTGAGGATACCATGAACTGCCAAAAAGATAAATAGATGACAAATCAAGTCAGAACTTTCCCTAGAATCTTAGCTCTGGGATGGGGCATCTGCTATTTTACAACTTATTAAAGTTTTGAGAAGGATGATATACTATAAAGCTCTATAAAGCTATTGCCACACCAATGGAGAGTAGGCTGAACAGGCATGCAGGCATGCTTAACTCTAGTCTGGTTGTTGGTGCACTGCAATAAAAGTATTCCTCTGGATCTACCTGCTCTGTCCATGGGTGAGGCAGTGGCTGTGTTGAGAGGGGATGGCTGCAATTGAAAGCTGGGATTTGGAAGGTGAGGGAGGACATGTATCTTCTCCCTGATGGATGGAGTGTTATGATAACTTGTCTTGCTCCAAGATCTACCAAGGATCAAAGTTAAAAGAGCCCCATTCTGGCAGCCTTAATTGCATCTAAATCTAAACTGTAACCACACTGCAGAATTAATGCAGTTTGACACCACTTTAGCTGTCATGGTGCTGTCCTATGGAACCCAAAGATTTGTAGTTTGTTGTGGCACTGGAGCTCTCTGACAGAGGAGGCTAAATATCTCTCAAAACATTGAGCCATGGCAGTTAAAATGGTGTCAAGCTGCATTTATTCTGCAGTGTAGATACAGCCAAATTTATCAGGGTTCCTGCTCACAAGAACTTTTGAAATGTGCTCAGCCACATGTGGTTACAGAGCTCTTATCAGACTCTCATGCTCCCCACATAAAGGTATAACTAACATCCAGGTTCTTGGAATGCTGGAGGCAGTAACATAGGTGTTTACCACATGGGAGGCTAAGTGCCTAAATCCTGTGCAGAAAATGGATTTAAATACCAGGAATATCCTGCAAAAATAGAACCATTTTCAGACACACTGGGGACATTGAGCATTAATCCATTATTAACCTGCATAGAAAGTGCACAAAATCAGCCACTTTTTACTTTTGGGATTTCCTCGAAAGTAAAAAGCAACCGATTTTGTCCACTTTCTGTGAGGGTTAATTTCAGATTAATGTTCAATGCGTCTGAAAACAATCTTGCTTTTGTGGATTTAAATCCCTTTCCTGCATCGGATTTGGCCAATTCCCTCCCGTGTGATAAAAGGAAGAGGCAGTTAGCTTCATTCATAGAAGAGTCAAGTCCAAGGCAAGTCACTCAGACTACTTGAGTCTTATTTGAGTCTGAATCAAATGATTCGAATCTATATCACTGGATAGAGTGAAGGGTTTATGTGCTACCTATATTCACATCTCTGTCTCTAGCCCTGGTTTTAGCCCTCCAAATGTTCAGGGCTTTAGTGTGGGGAAAAATACCTTCTGCCAGTTAACTGAACCCCATTGTGTTTTTCTGGCATCATTTTAGGTAATATAGAGGACATTTTTCTGGTATTTATTTAATTTTTTCAAGACAATTTAAAAGGAATGCTTTAGAAATGTACTGCTAATGAGCACTGAAACATTTTACTGTTATCCAGCAAGTAACCGGTAGCAAATCACTTTTAAAAAGTAATGCTTATGCTGACAAGTTTAATGTTAACATTAAAAATAATGTTCCAACCTCTGAAGATATACAAGCAGCTAAGGGAACTTTTACATTACCCCATTTAATCAAGATTGCTTAGAGGTCCTTCAGATGTTTTTGGCCTCCAGCTCTCATTTGCATACCCTCAAATGTTTCACAGATGAAAACTGAGAAAGGTGGGAATAAGCAACATCAGGGTGTGGTCAAAAGGGTGTATCCAGGCAACAAGAGCATAAAAATTATCAATAAGAAAGAACACATATTTCTATTTATTTAAGCCCTGGAAGGTATGGACTGAGACCCTGAAAAAACAACAACACCCAAATCAGTGAGTACAAAACTCTACATGTGTGCATGTGTGCATGATTAACCATCATTATGAAGCCTTTATCAGATCTTCTCAAAATGTCAACTTTCTCTTAGATCCACTGTATGAATCCTGTGATCATACTCACCCACTCTGCCCAGTGCACATTATGAACCACGTCAAATCTGAGTTTCCCCATAAAATAACTCTCATGTGGCACCCTGAGACAATCATAGCTTCTCAGCCTAATCTACATCATAGTAGCAGTTGTTCTTAAAATAAATAGGGGGTAAGGGTATAATATGCAGTACTTTCAGCTTCAGCATATAATTGGAATTCACTGTAATTAGTCAAGGAAGATATAGGGTTTGTCTACACTGGTGAAAAATATGGCATTCATCCCAAAGCCAGTGTTGGAAGTTCTCATGATGTTGGGTTTCTGGGGAGAATCCATGGTTTTTGGTCCTTATCCATGGTCGGCTCTATGTATTTGGCTACTCCAGGCGAGAAATATTTTGGCACCCCTTGTTGGCCCTCAGGGTAAGGCAGGTGGGCGGTGAGAGGAGAGGGGGTGTTAACCTTGAGGTTACATTCAAGGCACATGCAGAAGACGGATGATGTACCATGTGACCGTACCACAGACACAGAGGGTGCACATTTATGTTTTGGCCATTGTACAAAGAAACCGTCATATGTCAGCTTGCTTTTACATCACTTGTTGTAATGAGTTTTCACTTTAATATTGTTTAATTATGCAAAAAATATATATACAAAAATAGCCACCATGTCGCCCCAAAATTTTGCTGCCTTAGGCGGCTGCCTAGTTCACCTATATGTATGAGCTGGCCCTGTCCTTATCCTGACTTTGCCCCAAACTAAGCAAAGTCAGGAAATACTCTGGAGTTTCCTGGAAACCCCAGAGTAATAGCATATTTGATTTGCTTATGGACATCTCAATCAGGTCTGATTCAACCCAGTCATATTGTCCACACACCAAGAGCCATGTTACCCCTCTTCCCCATGGTAAGCAGCATAGAGAAATGGGATGGCCTCTTGTCAAAGTTGCCACTGCTGCTTCTTCACCTACATAAGCTCTGTGTAAAGATGGACTGGTGTGCCATTGCTTCTGCTGAGGTCAGAATGGGTGCCTGTATGATCAAAAAGAAGAGGGTAGAGTGGTCCCACCAAAGGGTGAGCCAGTGGCGCTGATGTAGTGTTGGTCTGACTGAACAGTGGGCACCATGATGCAGCATCATAGACACCAGGAAGGTCCCCAATTAAGTGGTTGGTGTAGATGTGGCTTCAACTCAATGTGAGGATGAAGGGAGAAGATGGGAGGAGGAGAGATAAACCAGGACATTATTAAAGCAGCTGAGAAAATAGGGTGACAGTGGATTAACTGGGGAATCCCTGCCAAACCAGGACAGTTGGAGAGTATGCATTTACTCTAGTTAGCATTGCCAGTTGTGAGGGATTATGGGAATTATAACTGAAAAACAGCTACAGGAGGGCTACAAGTGCTCATCACTAACATTGCTTCACAATACAGTGGCTGTGAGGGAGGAAGGATACAACGTGTGCCCTAAACAACAGGTGTCTATGCCTGTTGTCATACTTCTGTCACATCATGAAAAGAGATGACTCATGAGAAAAGACAATAATGCCAGGAAAAGTGGAGGGCAGTAGAAGGAGAAGACGACGACACAATGGATAGATTCAATCAAGGGGGCCAAGACCATGAGCCTGCAGGACCTGAGTAGGACATATAAGAACAGGGGGTCTTGGAGTGTCTTATTCACAGGGTTCCTATGAGTTGAGGTCAACTCAAGAGTAGTTAACAACAATAACAACAACAATCTTTGCTCTGTATCATTTTTCTATTGGTGTATCTACATTGTAGAAATAGTGCAGTTATAGACCACTGTAACTGCCATGGCTCTATCCTACAGAATCCTGGGATTTGTACTTGTGTGAAGCACCAGCATTCTTTGGCAGAGAAGGCTAAAGCCCTTGTAAAACTAGAAAACCCAGGATTCCATAGCATGGAGCTTCAACACTTACAGTGGTCTCAAATTGCATTATTTCTACAGTGTGGATGCACCCTAAATCACATCTTCAGTGAGCCGATTTCTCCTTCAGTCTACAATATTCAGGGTGGGCAGCTACCAGGGATGAAGAGGTTATACCCCACCATGCCCTTGACTGCTGATTTGCTTTAATTTTCTAAAAATTGGGGAGAAAATGCTCCTACACACTCTATAGGCATTATGAAGGGAAATGTTACTACATTTGGGGGGCATTCTGAGGTATTGTTAGGCCTAGGAAAAGCATTGCCTTTAACAGGAAGTCAATTACAAGTCAGAGGCCTGGTACAGATCGCTTTGCACCAACCTGGGGCCAAAATTAGGGCTCGGTAGGGCAGAGCGGTCACATGCTCCCAAACCCTACCGCATGTGCCATCTTGGCATTCCGCCGTTTACACGGGGTGTACAATGATGACATGCCTCGTACGTCTTGTCCAAGCGGTGTAGTACACGAGGGATGACATAGTGCCATGCCAGGACACTTATGGCACCTCTGTAGCAGCGGAAAAGGAGCCATGTTTTGTGACTCCTTTTTCAAGAGGATTGTTGTCAGGACATGCGGTTGCCCATCTCTACAGCCCCAAAGTCTCCGCTTTACTAGACATAAAACAGCCCAGGGAGCCACAGACATCGAAAAAGGTCCACATGGCTCATAGGAATCAAAGGCGGGTTATAGACCGCCCATTTGTGGCGGTCTGTACCCGCCCCTTTCCCCAGAGTATTGGGGCTTCAGCGGCTACACCGGCAGCCGTTAAGGCCCCGATCTGCCGCTTTTCAGGCTGCGGGGAAGCAGCAAAATGCCGCTTCCCCGCAGCCTGAAAAGGGTTGTCCTTGGGGCTTCAAGCCCCAAGGACACCCCGCGGCGGCGGGGAGGGGGAGAAAGGGGCCAAGAGGCTGTCTAAAGGCTGTGCCCAGTGAAGCAAAGTGGCGCTGCGGACCAGGAAGGAGCTCTGAAACGGAGCTCCTTCCTGGTCCGCGGAAAGGGTGCCCTAGGCGCCCTGCCGCGGATTGAGGATGTCACGTCCGCGCCGCCCCGTCTAGAGGCAGCGTGGCCGTGACGTCCTCACGGCAGCGGCCATATGGAAGGGCCGCCGCCGTTTAGTGCGTGACGAGCATGCACTAAAACACTGGTCTGTAACCGGCCAAAGGGAGGCATTTTTGGATGCCTAAAGAACAGCTTTGCAGACTGTATGTGACCTGTCAGCCACTTTCCAAACCACTGGTCTACATTTGTGCCTTTTAAAAATATATTAGCCTAAATGATATTTCTCATAATTTACTAAGTTTTATTATTTACTATTTACAGTAGATATTTTAGGCTCCTAGGACTAAGCTTTTTTGAGGAAACAGAAGTGTTGGCGTTTCTGCTACAGCGACTTGAATAGTATTACATTTAATGCTGTTTGGAATTTTGGATGGAGGCAATGGAAACATCAACTTTTTAATGAAAACTCAAAGTGTCCATGGCAGTGTGAGAATTCTAGCATTGTTACATCTCTTCATATTGCTTTTGAACAGCTTAAAGGGAGAGAAAAAGAGGTGGGGAATCTCTTTTCATTTTAAATGATTTGAGGTTAGTTTACAAAGGAATTAACAAAAAAAAAGACATGTTTTAAAAAGTAATAACCTGGCATTAGTTGCCCAAGTCATAGAACATTGGGCCTATAAAATTGTCACAACATTGTTTTGGGCAAGTGCTAACCACATTGTTTTAATGCTTCAGCATTCACAACAATTCTGGCATGTCATATGATCTTGCCTTGGTATTGTGCAGTATACGATGACTGCTAAGGTGTATCTCAGAAATCACTGACTGCTAGGCCAAGGATGCACGCACAAGGAAAGAAAGTGCTTAGACATCCAAGGGAAGGGTTGCAGCCCAGATTGCAAACCCATTTCCATGGGGTGTGGGGAATCTGTAGATAATAAATCTATAGAGATTTATGGAAACATATTTCTATATATTTCTGTTCCCATTGTACAGATTCTTGGCATTTTCATATAATCTTGGGAGATTATCAGATGAGGGACAAAACACCCATGTCTTGTGCTTTTCCCATTCTCATAGCACGTTCTTGAAAACATTTTCATACTCTGTTGCACTTATCTGAACATTATCCCATACAGAAAGTGTGATTGGCTGTGGTCACACAAAAGACTTCAAACAATGTCATGCAGATCCTGTCATTGTCCCACCAATGCCCCATTATTGAAGCAGCATTGCCTGACATTTTGCATTAACGGGAGTTTGCATTAATGCAATGCCACTTCAATGATGGGACAATAGCGCTGCAATCTGAAAGCCTTCTGTGGGATCATAATCAAAGGTGGGATAAGGACAGGGGAGCGATCCTGTCCTTATCCCATCCCCGTATGAAAATCTCCATAGAATCATAGGATTGGAAGAGATCTCAAGGGCCATCCAGTCCAACTTCTCTTCTTGCAGGAACATCATCAAACCACACCCAACAGATGGACATCCAGCCTCAGTTTAAAACCTCCAAAGATGGAGACTCTACCACACTCAGAGGAAGTGTATTCCAAAAAAAAGTCCATCACAGTTAATTTCCAAAAGCTTGATTGAATAAGAAGGTTTTTATTTGACAGTGGAAGGATTAAAAGCAAGAAGCCACCCTAACTGTCCTTCATAGAATCATAAAATCTCCCAGGTTACCCTTGGGAGAGAGTTCCAAAGTTTGCGAGCAGCCACTAAGGAGGCTCTTTCCCTGGTTCTCACAAATAAGCCTGAGAAGGTAGTGGGACAGAGAGAAGGGTATCTCTCAAAGATCTTAAAGTTCTAAAAGGACCAGAGAGATACACAGCCTGTGCTGACCTGCCATGAAGGCTGGGCTGGGGGTGAAGTTGGGGCATGGCATCCCCATGATGCACACCCTGACTCCGCCCCATGGCAGCATGACACCATATGCTGTGCCACATGGCGCACAGCATCATGGCATTCCTCTGGTGCTGCATTTAGATGATGCAGCACCAAAGGAACACCATAAAGCTGTGGTGTGGCAGCTATGGCACCCTTTCCATGGTGCAAAAAGGAGCCACTTTTTGTGGCTCCTTTTTGCACCATGGAAAGGCCAGATCAGGGCTGAGGCATGTGGTTGCTGCGGCCCCAATTTGGCTCTAAAAGGGGCAGCCTGCACAGCCCCACTGTTATTCAAGTAGTCTAGACCTGAGCAGTGTAGGGTTTTTTAATTGTGCCCAGAATCAGACTGGCAGCCAGTGGAGCTATTGGAACAAGGTAGTTATGTGCTCCCTCTATATGTTTTCAGCATACTTTGGAACTGTCCTGATTTACAGGATTTATCTGTCTTGAAGGATTTTCATAGAATCATAGAGTTGGAAGAGACCACTAGGGCCATCCAGTCCAACCCCCTGCCATGCAGGAAATCCAAATCAAAGCATCCCTGACAGATTTTATTAGATATTGCATGAGGCATAGAGACAGTTTGGGTGGAGGAAAGGAGATTGAGTAAGGGAAAATAGCATTGGGATAGGGATTCCTCTCCATGTTTATATCTGAGCTTTAAAAGTGTTACCCAGTGTGCTGAGCCAAATGTGCAAAACAGGTTCTTCATCTGGGATAGCTCTTATAATGTGTGGAGTGAAATACAAAATGGATTGACTGTTCCAGTGATATGGAAATCCACCAACTTCCACAGATCTGGACTAGGAATTGTATTGGAGGAAGGGAGATTAGAACTTTCCTCCTCACAGATGTCTTCCCTCTTAGGCACCATGGACAGGGAAAAACAACAAAAAGTGTAGTTCAGGTACCCATCTTTCTTCACCTTGAGAGCAGTTTGTGAGAGGGGGTGATTTAATTCACAGTAACAATATAGGAAGTGTTCTTGTAGCACCTTTGAGACTAACTGAGAGAAAGAAAGTTTGTAGCATCTGCTTCATTAGAAGTAAACTGAATCTACTTCATTAGAAGTAGACTGAAATTTCTTTCTCTCAGTCTCAAAGATGCTACAAGATTCCTTTGTATACAGGCTAACACACCTATGTTTCTGAATATGACTATCATAGAAACAGTGTATGTGAGGAAAAATTAATATTCCATACCTTGCATTGAGAGCCCAATCCAACAAGCCCCTCTACCACCACCACTATCACTGCCTCTGACTGGGTTTTAAAGCAACAAAGTTTGGAGATCCATCACTGAATCTGTTACATCACTTTTCATTTGGTCTTCAGTCTCCCAGCCACTATACTCTGGGCAAGCTCTCATTCATTATTAGTTTCAATGTTGACATGAGAAAATAACTCCAGGGAAAAAAATCCACAACACACCCTAATGAGGACCTAAAACCTGGCACAAAGATTGTCAGATCAAAGTGGCAGGTAGAAATAGCAAGAGATTATTCTTACTTTAGAGAGAGAGTTGACGTCAATGTACAGCTGCTGCAGTAGATGTGGAAGCTGAGATGGATGCTGCTGACTGCTAAAGAAATATTGGGAGGACAGTTGGAGATGGATTCTCTGCAAACAAGGGGAAATATCCATCAAATACAGGTGATTTCACTGGCTACAGTCCGCCTTCAAGTTTAGTCTACTTTTCTAAGAATTCTGTGGCAAAGATTCTTACACTACATGGCTGATGTATTGTATAATGTATGATGGCCAACCATGAAATAAAAATACTGCAATTATAAGCTGTTATTGCTGAGTTTCTGCCATTCCTCCCTCCTGCACTGACTGTAACTCTCCATACCATATCCCATTTTGTTCTAGATGGTTGCTTAACCACTAAGAGCATCTTCTGGGGAAGGAGAGATATAGTTATGATGGGGGAGCAGCAAAATAAGGGCATATGCCCCCCATAAGAATGTTGTCCCTCTCAAGGAAATGTTCCTTCAGTCTCCATTGCAGCAACTTAAAACTTCATTTGAGCATTTAGAAACAGAGTTTAGGCATCCAAAGAAAAAGGGTCGTCAAAGTTTCCAAGAGAAGGAGGAGCAGATCAAGTATAAGAGTTCTTGGTATCGACAGTGTTCATTGGTTCTTTGTCTTCATTGCTAGAAATTTAGAGGATGAAGGAAAATAATTTCATGAGGTGGGCATAGAATTCTTATTTGGGTAGACAATGCCTATATTTTACCTCCCCCCTCTGAAAGCTAAATACCTGGATGGAAAGTATATGTGGGTAGGGAGAACTGCAGTCTATTAAAGAGGTTATGAGTATGAATCTACAAGAACTAAGAAGAGTAGTGGAAGATAAAGAGTCTTGGAGAAGTCTCATCCAAAGGTCACTATGAGTGGTTAACTACACCAGTGACAAAGAACTGGGGTGGCTGGATGCTTTAATGTGCAGAGGTATGAGAGCTTCACACTAAGACAAAGTTGCTATTAGATATAACACATAATGATAGAAGAAAAGTGTGAAATATATTTCCAGAGAAACAATGGATATTCCTCCTACCGCTTGGTGTCTCAGAAATGGAGAGAGGTGTGTGAGTGTGTACATTTTGGACAAACGGGTGAATTTCTGGATTTATTGACTCAAGACTCTAACACCACATGGCCTCAGCCTATTGAAATAATGATGTACACACTGCAGTTAATGCCTTCCTGGTAACATGTCTGTGGGAACCTGTCTCAGACCATTTCCCCATCTAGCTCTGATTGGCAGCAAACCTCCATGGTCCCAGGGACCTTTCCCCCAACTGGCTTTTTAATCTGAAACCCAAACCAGAAAAAGGAGATGTCAAGGATTGCAACTGGATCAGCTCTGCTGTCACATTATGGTTCCACCAAGAGAAGGGATGGAAGAAATCTTAAACTGGACCATGTGCCATTTCTGTACATTACATGTTATACTTGCCAGGTGAAACATAGGTTAGGGTTCATAACAACTGGCTTTAGGAAGGTCTTGGCCACCAAGATTGCCATGAGGGGGAGCAGGAAGAAGAGCAGAATCACACCGATTCACATCATGTGGCTAATTGAGAAGCAGAACTGCAGTGGAAGGGAGCTATTACAGAAAGTCAGTATTGTAATAGCAGCAAGATCGAGAGCCTATTGATTTTTTCCCCCATCAATGAAAAGGTGCATGATAGTAAGAAATGGATGCAAGGCTGGACAGACACAACATTGTATGATAAGGACTGGCCAAAAATGCTTTCATCTTTTTAAAGTTATATTTTAAAACCCTTGGGTGATAAAGTTCTGCACAATTATAATGCTATGATTCCATTTTTATTGCCATAGCTCCATGCTATGGAATCCTGAGGTTTGCAGC
Organism: Sceloporus undulatus; assembly: GCF_019175285.1. Taxonomy (NCBI): domain Eukaryota; kingdom Metazoa; phylum Chordata; class Lepidosauria; order Squamata; family Phrynosomatidae; genus Sceloporus; species Sceloporus undulatus. The sequence goes on from NC_056524.1 coordinate 19,167,671, forward strand.
TTAGGTATTCTTAGCCATAGGACTTTGGCACCTCACTAAACTGCAACCCTGGGATTCCTATTAAAGTGGAATCATAAAGCTATAATTGTGCAGTGTGACGTTCCTCTGTCTTGACAAAAAATATCTGTGCAAAAAATCAAGCACCACTTCACCTGATTGCTCAAAAAGACACAAGGATTTGCTAATTTTAAAAAGTCCATGCAAAAAGGCAGAAGTGATTGTAGTTTGGCTATGCCTTTTAAACATTTTACATGTCCATGCAGTCTTTTTCCTGCAAAACTAATTCTTCCAAATGTAAACACTCTCTTGAGACCAACAGAAAACATTTCAGCCCTTTTGTAAGCGAAAAGAAATAAAATGGCAGTTTCTCATTGTCCTATGTGAATAGGACACATTACATCACTATGTAGATGGTGTGTTCTGAACTTCCTTGGAAATGCCTTTCAAAAATGTAGAAACTGTGCCTTCATCCTAAAGCAGATTTCATGGTGGGGGATATAAAAATCAATTAGTCAATACTGGAATAACAACATAAAATCTGAATGTCAGTATCATAAAACTGTGAGGCAGAGAAATCAGTTTAAGGAAGACAAACAGCAACACTAAAATTTAAAATGCCTTGATGAATTAAAAGGTTTTAAGCTTGTGCTGAGCCAATGTGGTATAGTAGTATTGAGTAGTGGACTAGGACTCCAAGCGACCATGGTTTGAGTCTCCACTCAAGATAATATAGAGCAAATCAAACTCTCTCAGCATCACGGGAAGGAATGGCAAACTTCCTCTAAATCAACCCTGCCATGAAAACACTATCATTTATTGTTGTTGTTGGTTGGGTGCCTTCAAGTGTGCCAGAAGTTCATCTACAGCCTACAGCTCCTCAGCAATGGATTGAACAAAGATAACAGCTTCATGGCACACTATACATATTTCAACACTATCTGACCCTATCCTCATAGAGGTGTCCTACACTCATCTATTTTCTACACATACAGGCTAGCTTCCAATGCCGAACTGGACTTGCCACTTCATTTCCATACAAAAAGGATTTTGAATTTGAATTGACATTCTCACACACTAATGGCATATATAGTGTATGTCTATCCCTGGCTTCCACTCTGACATATGCATCTGAGGAACTTTAGTCTATGAAAGCTTCTGAAACCAAACCCCAGTGGATATTAAGGGCCCACTATATTTTAGATTGTTATATATTAGTGATATTTTAAAAAACATTTTTAAAGCTGTAATTTGTTTTAATATATTCATCTTTAGTCACATGTTGGAAGAAAGACAAAATATAAACTAAAAGCATAAGGGAATGAAGACCAGTATACTGAAATCTTATTCTTCCACCACGATTTTGGGGGGTGTTTTACATTTTAGATTTATTCTTGAGATATTTTCATGGATTTTTTAAAGGAAAATTAAGACAAAAGTTATACTTGATCAGGCCTTTTCAGTATCACCAGCAGCTTTCTCATGCAGCCGGGCTATCAAATGATGGAAAATTTTCAACCTGCACAAAAATAATGGTCCATTTCATGAGCCCAAATGGCCGTCATTTCTCAGAGGAATACACTGAAGGCCAAGTTCCAAGGACAAAGCTCCTGTGCTGGAATAAAACAGTAATATAATGGAAAATATAATAAGAGATTTTTAAAAAACATACACAAACAAGTACAGAGATTTTTGTCCCATTCTTGGATCTCAAAAATAAACCTTTATACAGATATAACAAGGGATTGTGTTTAATTTATGGGCTGCAATGTTATTTCAAATACATAATGAATCCTGCTGCAAAAAAGTTATAAATACAGTAACTTGTTGACTCTGACTGTTAATTTTTGAGAGGGAAAAAAAGGGATACTGCTGAGGAGCATCTACTAGTTTTTACTAATGTGAGACTTGTAAGTATAGGTACCACTGAACTTGAGCAGTAACCTCTTTAGCACAGATTTCTAAATTCTGCACCAAACTACAGATCCCATGATTCCTTAGGCTAGAGCAACACAAGGCAACGTGTAGTACAGATATAGAATAACAGAACCTTAGATTCTTTAGTTTGAAAGAACTGCAAGGACCTTCTAATCCAACTCCTTGCCTTGTAGGAACACACGGGTAGTAAAGCAGTCTTGAAAGATGTCCATTCAACTATTGATTAAAAGACCTCCTAGAAGGAGAGTCTACCTTCCTCTGAGGCAGTGTGTTCCGCTGTCCAATTTGTCTCCGTCCTTTTGTGAGACTATAAGCCCCTTTGTCTGCCTAAGAAAGGAGACTGTAGACTCACAAAAGGAAGCAAACCAACTGGATCTCAAAGGGAGGTATCTTGGACTTTAAGAATCTCCCAGTACCCACATGGCCAGGAGGAAGAGGGGCCTGCCTGCATTTATACCCATTCATGCCACTATGGACAACCACCACAATATTTTGACAAAATACAGGCCTATGATCAACATCATCATTTCCCTCCCTCCTGTATGACCTTTGCCTGATAAAAAAGCTAGCGGAACCTCAAAAGCCTGCAACAAGTATATTGTGCATTTTGGTTGGTCCAATAAAAGTATTACTGTTTTGTGGATTTTGGATGTTATTGTACTTTGCTATATGGCCAACACAACTAGCCCTGGATATGTTTACTATTGACTTATGTTTAACTTGTGGATTACTAGAACTCCTAGGTCCTTTTCACATGCATTGCTTTCAAACTTGATGTGAATGTACTGATTTTGATTATGGAATATTTTCTGTCATCATTTAAAATAACTTCCCCAAGCCAGGGCCTTCCAGGTGTGTTTGACTACAACTCCTACTTTCCCCAGCCAGCATGATCATTGCACTGGACAGGCAGTCAGAAGCAACAGAATTGGGCAGAACTGGTATAAATGCTAGGAGTGATGTCTTCTGTCTTTGGAATATATGAAGCTTCCTAAGAGCAAATTATCCTATTTACTAATTTAGCCCAATACTTCTAGCTCTTACTGGGAGTATTTATCCAATATCTCAAGCAGATGTTTTCCCTGTAATTAATTTCCCTTGGTCATTGAAACTGAAGATAAAAGGGACAGAACCTTCTGTATGCAATTTTCAGTATGTTGTTGTAATATTATTTGGGTGAATGTCAGGCTAAGCCTTGGGACTCTGTGCCTGTATATAGCCTTAGAAAGTATGTTCTTCATCTCCAGAACGTTGCGATCAATGGAAGGATGGGTGGATGTCCATTACCATCGCACACAGTTATTTTTCCCCCTACAGATTATAAACTCTTCCTTTGGACAGAGGAGGACAACCAGTATGATGAGGGCATAGCTTGGAGAGTTCCCTTTAAGATGAAGGAATAGAGTAACACATTGAAACACACTGAGTTTTAGAGCATCATCCTACTACTGCTCAGCTGTGATGGCTTCACCATTGCTTTCTTTTTAAGAGGAATTTTTCAAAACCTTTTCAAAAATATTTCAAAAAGCTGGACCTAGGTTCTATGAGGAACTGAAGACAGAACATGGTATATCTTGCCTCGAGAAGAGAAGACTAAAGGGAAATGCAGTAGTGACTTTCAAATAACTGAATGGCTGTTAGGTGGAAGAAGATTTAAGCTTGTTCTCTGTACCTCTAAAGAGCAGATTTATAATGGATAGGATGAGAATGGCAGGGAAGCTGATTTTGCTTGAATGTTAGGAGAAACCTCCTAGTAGCAAGACACTGACAATAGGACAGACTGTCTCAAAAGCCGTAGTCTCTTTTTCAGTGGATGTTTAACCAGAGACTGGAAGACCATCTTTTAAGAAGGTATTGTAAATTCTGCAATGAGCAGAGGTTTGAACTTTTAAGACTTGTTCTGGCTCTATGATTCTGTGTTTTTATGATAACGTGAATAATTTTAGAACGTGTGTGTGTGTGTAAGTAAGTTATGAGCCTTATGTGTTCTCAATTGTTTTAACTGAGAAGAAATTAATTTGATTTTTTGTATTGTCCCAGGGGTTGCACAACCATTTGCTTCCATTTTCTTATTTTCTCCACCTGGGCATTTTAAACCAAGGAGGGGCCCTTTTCCCCCCAGCAGTAAGTAAGCTGGAAATCAGGTTCTATGTAATTTCCTGATGGAAAAAGGTCCTCTGAGGCCTAAAATGTTGCCAAGAGAGAGTAAAAAAAGTTGTCCATCCTGGCCATAGATGTTTCGTGTACTGAAAAATATGCTTGGTGTACATGAACTGTACAATCCATTTGCTTCTGCTGATTTCTTACTGTTTATGGTCATGGTAGTGATCATGATGAACAGGCTGGCCAAGTTTTTAGCTTGAAATGGACTTCACCTGTGAGTTGTTGAAATACAATGAATTCTACACATGGAAAGAACCAGCTTGCTATAAATAAGGCAAGTCAAGGAAGTCCAGCTTTCTGTTTAATTAGGGCTTCCATTTTATCTCAACCTAGTTGGTAATGAATGTGAATTGGCATCTGGTGCACTTTATAAAGGTGATTTCAAACAGCTTTCAAATGTAATTGATGTAAGAAAGCTCAGTGGCCGGGATCATACCCAGGTATTTTTGACAGCTCTATCCATCATATAAAGGTTGGAAGGTAGGAAACAGCATTAAGCAAGAATGAGAACCTCAAAATAAAACAATCTTCTCTTCACAACTTTGTTAGAAGAAACTGGGCAAAAGCCAGGATTGGAAATTGGAGAGATGGAAATTAATGGGAGAGAACGACAGAGGCCGTAAATCAAATGCATTTACAAACCATCCAGCATGTCAATGAAGAGGAAAGAAGTGTGATTGACAAGGGAAAGGTATTAATTTGGTGTGATCAAGATTTGAGAAGGGGAGAAAGGATTTGGGAAAATAATAGAAGTGGATTGGTTTACTGAAACACAAAATTCCCTGAGCTCAAGATGCAATAAAACAGACCTGTGCAGGCATTCATGACATGTCTTCATGAGCTGAAGACTGGGAGAAAAAAGGTGGAAATCATAGCCATTGGTCTCACCCTCCTTCCTTCATCCATTTTAACTATTATTTACCCATGGACCTATATACTTAATCCTTCAAATACACATATTTCTTATGAATGACCCTTAACCTCCAAAAAGGAGGGCAGGTATCATGTCTAGGGTTTAAATTTGATGACAATATTCCCATTCGATTTACAGAAATAAACCTAACTTTACAGAAACTCGACTTTAAAAAAAAGGCATTGGAATTCTACAAATAAAACTCATCCCAAGGACTATCAATGAACCCATTGCTGAAAATTTTAAATGAAACTGTAGCCAAAGAGACTCAAAGCATAGACTCTAGTCACATCCATTCAGTGAACAAAGTGGGGTACAGTTTGATACCACTTTAACCATCATGGCTCAATGCTATGGAATCCTGGGATTTGTTGTTTGTTGTGGAACCAGAGCTTTCTGACTGAGAAGGCTAAATATCTCATAGGATCTGCACTACAAATCACAGAATTCCATAGCATTGAGCCATGACAGTTAAAGTAGTGTCAAACTGCATTATTTTCTGCAGTGCAGATTAGACCTCCCTTGTTCTGCAGCCTTGCAAGCTGCCCACATTTCTTGATCTGAAAAAGACCCATGAGATAACACATGGCACAGTGTATTCTCTGGGTTTTATTTGAAATGTGGGAAGCCAAGAAGGGCTGCAGACCATCAGAGAAATGATTGCCCAACAAAAAAGAGGACCCACACTCACACACCCAGTCATTGGCCATCTTATAACCAAAGTCCAAAGGCCCTGGGTTCTGTCATAAGGATTTCATAGAGGTTTTTATTTCTCCTTTAAAATTCATTTTGTGCCAAAAATTTCTGGCACAGCACTAACTGATCCATAAAGATAAGGGATGGTCTTTGGGGAAAATGAAGCCATTTTCCCCAAAGACCCCAAATATTTCTTTTTTAAATTGACACAATTTGAGGACAACATTTACCCCCCTCCAAACACACAAAAACCCCTAAATGTATGAAAGCAGGCAAAAATAACCTCACCAAGAACCAGAATCCCATACCACCCCCCAAACCCTCTATTTTCTGCTGCAGCCCCTCTCAAAATGGCAACAGGAGGAAAACTGAGCCATATTTGGACAGCCATTTTGAGAGGGACTGCAGAGGAAGATGAAGGACTTGCTGTGGGGTATATATGCGGCCCTTATGAAGGCCTGGGGGTAAATTGACCTCTGGCTCATAGACAATTGCCTCATGTATATGTATATCCCCATCCACACTGTAATATATAACAGTGCCCTGTTGAAATGGCTGGGTGTAATAGGGACATGGCATTTGAGGGTATGCCATGTTTAAATATTGTATCTGACTAGCTGCTCAAAACAGCAGCTGTAGCAGACTTGATAGCTCCTCAAAGCCATCCTGGTTCCTACTGTAAATCGTGTGTATGTATGTCTGTGAGTGGTTAGGGTTATGCTGCATTTTGTCATAACAAGATATCTATCTATCTATCTATCTATCTATCTATCTATCTATCGGACATTTCGGGGTTTCTGATAAATTCTGGAGGGAAAAGAAAATCACATTGTGGCATTTTTGGGGTCAGGGGAAGTGGCAAAACCTGGTACCTTTCTAAAATTTCAACAGACACTTTAGTCAATGAGGTTCATGCATCTTTTAATACTGTACTGAATACGGTAGTATAATACTGAAACAAGCACAGTAAAGTATTATGATATATATATATATATATATATATATGTTTAAAAATAGCTGTGTAAAGCTGACATTGAACAGACCTGGAGGCGGGAAAAGGAAAGAACTCTTCAGAAATGGGCTTGACAGATCTGTCCATTGCTGGTAAGAAGAATCGAATAAAGTTTTCAGAAATCAGAGTCTGGAAGAAAAACAACAACAACTTTTGTTTTGCACAATTAAACTGATGACTCAGTGAAATCTAGAGTTTAAAATAAAATATTTCCCATCACGGATGTTTCATGGGGTGACTTTATGTCCTACTGTTTTCACATCCTGGTTGATATCTCTAAATAGTCCAACATCTGTTACTCCAATGAAGTCAGATATCTATTTTAATGCAATGATAGCTTTCTGCTTTGCAATTTTATTTTGAGTGCCTCAGTAGTAAAAGGGAAAAATGATTTTTCTTCTTTTCCCCCTTCCTTTTCAATCTCCCCTCCCCAACATGAGGATATTTTACTTCCAGTCCCCATCCCCCAGTAATTCAATAAGATACATTTCCTAAGAGATCTTTCCCAACCTAGTGTTCTTCAGCTGTATTGGAGTACGCTGCCCATCATCTAAAACAGAACTGTGATTGGCTATACATGATTGTAGTTGTAACCAAACACATATTGAGGGCATCACATTGATGGAGCCTGCAATGACATAGGGATGTAAATATTTGTCAATTTCCTTCTCAAATCTGAAAAGGTGTGAAACAGGAGGTTGGCCTTTGTCAGCCCATAACTCTGATGGAGTATAAAGGCTGTTGTTGTTCTCTGTTTTGTCTCTTAACAACCCAATGCACTTTTGGACTCTTTATAACCCTTTACTCGTAGTGGTGAATTCCAGTCCACCTATAGTCCAAGTCCCACTTACTATGTTCTCCAGATAGCCACATCCTCTTACCTATTGGCATGGTATACTGGAAGAAAATAGTAAACCAGTATGAGACATCTGTAGAAAATAACATGCCAATAGAATAGAATACAAAACGTATGTTTGCCTCTTCCTGCCCTTTGTTCTATAGTTCTTCAAGATATAGCTAGCAACCTTGTTATTGTCAGCATGACAAGAGATGCAAAGAATGGGATACAGAGAGTAAGTGAGAGAAGCAAAATTACAAGAACTAACTGGAAAACAAAATAGATAACAGGCACCAGAGATTAGATGATGTCTGCTACAGCTTGGATGCTTTCCAGGGTTGCATAGAGTTCCTGAACCTGGATGTCTCATTGACACCACAAGCCCTAAAACACACTTCTCTGCCAAAAGTTACCCTCCTCAGTTTCTGAGTTGCTAGGCAGCACATGATCATTATGGGATGTAGTATGTGACCTGTTTAGTAGGCATGCTCATGAAATGTGACCTGATAATTAGTAACACTATGGCTATATAGAGATAGGCTGGTGTGTGATTATCATATGGAAAAGTATATATGCATGAATGTCTGTTACTTTCTTTGATGCCATTCTTTTGGCTCACGAGACCACTGATACCTGATCACTGCAGCAAATAAAACTACACATTCTCGTTTTGCCTGTGTAGATATTGGCTTAATTGCACCAGGGCTATGAACTCATATTTTTATGGATATCATTATAACACTACCCTTTGATAGATTTCAGTCTTTTCTATGGGATTTTCCTCCATTCTAAAAGTTAACATTCTTCTCCTTTCCCAAAGGATAGACAGATTTTATCCAACAACAATAACAACATGGTAGTACATTTGGTGCCATTCTTTTGTGTTTGGCCCAAATCATCAGTAGAATGTAGACCCCAGAGGTCCTCTGAAATTGAATTTGATCTGAAACATCCATTTGGAAATAATACAGTACATGCCACCTAGCAATCTATATGCCTTCTCAATTTGTTGTTTAGGTGCTAAATGGGGATGTGCAACTTTTAATTTTCTTTTTCTTTTAGGTAATTCCTTGACTTTTTATTTTATTTTATTTTATTTTTATTCCATACAAAATACAAAGAAGCATTAATCCTTATAAATAAAATTATAGCCAAAAAAAAAAAAAGAGGGGGGAAAAGAAAACAAAAAAAGAGGAATTTTTAGTACCAATAACTTAGTATTTCCAATATATTCTTCAAGAGTTCGAATCCTTAAAGAAAAGCTACAAAAAGAGAAACAAATCTGAGACATATCCTCAGTTTGTGGGGTACTATTTCAACCTTTAACCATTACAGATTAGATCAATAGGTCTTTCTTAATATCAAATATGTTTCCCCAAAATTGCAATACAGGATACCATTCTTCTTACCAGTCTTTTTCTGGTTTGTTATTTATTAGTCTTGTAAGTCTGTCCATTTCTTTTAGCTCTTGCAGTTTTATCATCCATTCTTCCAAGAGTAGTGGTTTACTATTTTTCCAGTTGCTTGCAATGACTAGTCTAGCTGTTGTCACTATATATAATAGAACTCTATTGTATATAGTGACAGCGGCTCTATCTATCTATCTATCTATCTATCTATCTATCTATCTATCTATCTATCTATCTATCTAGACTTTTAATTTTCTAATCTCTTAGGAAACTTGAGAGATAGTACTGGATATCTCAAGC
>NC_056524.1:19176946-19183191 GCF_019175285.1 Sceloporus undulatus
AGAGCAACCAAACTGACAAACAGAAGTTGAACAATAACCAGTCCCACACTAATGTGCCTACTGGTGTAGGAGGGAGAGGAAAAACACCCAGTCAGCTTTGCAAAATATATAAAAGCAGCAGTACTAAAATCTATGCATAATGAAACATATAGTTTAATGGTGGGAAGAGAGAACAGAAAATGACCACAGTTAGAACAAGGCAGGAAGGGGGGGGGGCTGCATTTGCACTGCAGAAATAATCTGGTGCCACAACAAACTGCAGTTCCCAGAATTCCATATCACTGAGCCATGGCAGCTAAAGTGGTGGCAAACTGGATTATTTCCAGTTTCCAGCTCTCATGGTGTAAAAAGAGGAAATCACTATAAATACAGTATAGGTTGTGGCTAAACCTAAAAAGAGTTCTAGAGACTAACATGCAGATAAACATTTAGTGAGTATAGGTCTGCAAAGGTTGCTACATCTAGCATAATATCCCTTCTTAGCATTGTTATCTTTAAACCGGTCTTTGACTAGACAGCCTTTCAAATAGAAGACACGTTCACATAAAGAAATATCATCTGTAAGACTAGGCATATGGTCTCACCGTTTCTCATTTCTTTCCCCCATCATTGGCTGGACATTTCTGTGTGATGCACAACATCTGCTGTCAGTCCATGGACAGAGAAGTGGAGTTTGAACATGTGATGCCATTGCACATGCACATGCATATTCTGACCTGATGCACATGCTTCTGCTCTACTGAATTTGGATGTAGTACTCTTTGTTTTGTGCATTCTATCGTAAATCCAGTTGTGCCTTACATTCGGTTGCCCATTTTTGCCAATCAGCACAATCAGTATGCAGCTCCTTATTGGGAGACTATGCTACACCACTTCATTGTAGGATCTTGCCCATTGTCTAGAGTCTAGAGACTCTACTGAGCCTTTGCAGCTGCAGAATGATTCTAGAAGAGAAGATGGTAGGTGTGAAACACTTGAAGATGAGGAATGAAGAGCTGAAAGGATGAATGTAATCCTGTTCAGCCATATGTACTTCACCCTGACATCCTTTTCAACTTTTCCCTTTAGACTTTGAAATGACTCTAAACTCGCACGAGTTTTAACAGTGGTGCTGCTTTAGAACAGCATTGTTTCACTCACTCTGTTGTGAGTCATTTTTATTTTAATGGCCTATTGTGTCGCAGCACTTCATTGTTGAAAACCAACCAATTTTTTTCCTTTATAAAAACCAACTCTGTATTCCAGTTATTTCCAGGAGAACTTGATATGTTGTTTAAATTTCAAAGCCATGTAAAACTGTCAGGGATGATGGGAGTTGTAGCTCTTCACCTCTGGCTCTAACTCACCACCTTGTTATGCACCGGCGCTGACCAGTTTTGGCCAGTGGTTAAAGCTTTGCTCTAAAGCAGCAGAGTTTCAGAGAATAGGCTGAAGACCCTGACAAACTCTCCAAGCCTTCTCACTCTTGCTCCACAGAAGTCTTCACACTTCTCCAGGTTCCAGCTGGCTCTTGCATCTTCACTCAAGACACCAGACAACTCAGTAGTCTTATATAAAAGATCTACTTTATTCTACTATATACAATACTCCACAACTATCCAACATCTATCCACTCTACTCCACAACTACCCACAAAATACATTGGGAATCATAGCAATTATTATAGTCATAGTAAAACACCACCCACTCTTGTCAGTTTCCACCCAGTGGGCGTGTACATCCATTTTGATTGGTTTTCATAGTTCATCCCATAATTAATGATTTCATCATTTCACCTTGTCCACTTAACAATTCTCAGGTGTTTTCAATTATACTCTCTGCATTTCTGTCCTTGGCATTTAGGACTTGCTAATTACATTAGCTTTTACACCTGTGTGGCTTCTTAATTGCTTTTGCTTAGTCATAGTGACTCTCACATACATGTTTTATTTCTATCACTGTATATCCCATGTTGCATTTTCCTTAACAAAAACTTCATCAGAATGCTTATATCTAACACCTCTGACTGTCAATAAAGTCTGAAGGGTCCATTGTATGTTTTGACCTGAAGACCAAAATACATGCAATGGTCTTTGATTCAGCTGGATTCTGCTGAGGCTTGGATTGAATGCCAAATCAAAGCACCTCAGCAGAAAAGGTGGGAGGAAGGGAGAGATTTAAGTGGAAGCATATTAATAAACCAGAACATCTATTGTGTTCATTTTCATAATACCTGGCCCTAGATCTGCATTCTGCAAACAAGCAGAAATGAGGAACATATTATAAAATACAGGAGTTGCTCTAAGAATGGAGGCTAATGAGGTCACCGCATCCTTAGGTTGTGTTAACCAGAAATTTCTTCAACAGTTTAAACCCCTGTTTTATTGCTTATTTTGCCTCCACATGATTAAAAAAAAAAGGGATTTTTCAGGAAATGGGGGATGGGATTGTAAATTTACAGCACTTTATAAATAACGGTTAATAATAATTGGTGGAATTCTCAGTACTTAAAAAACCTATTTATTGTTGTTGTTTTTTACTTTCCAGCCAACATGAAGCAATGCTTTGCTTATTATTTTGTAAAAGTGGAGTGGCAAAATGCCAAGCCTCCCCCTCCTGCTCTCTCTCTATGCCATTTTTTCTCCTCCATATTTTTTGCTTTAGAAATCCCCCTGTTTTTTCTGGGGGAACACTAGGGACATTTGTCCCCCAGTTATGTTTGAGATGTAAGGTGGAAAAATGGAGGAGACAGTAAGCTCTTGGGCATAATACACGTCAGATGGTAGATATGACAAAATGACCCATGCATCTGTTAGTGGAAGCAAACTCTGTTTCACAGCCCCATCAAGCTGTGATTCTTTTTCTTTCCTTTTTTTGGTGTGTGTGTGCATGTGTGTGGAGGGGAAGCCATATTCCCATGTAAGAAAACAACCTTGAATTGTCAACCGTGGAATCTCTCATCATGTAAACAAGTCCTTAGTGTGCAGTGTGCTTGTACTCTCAGCACCACAAAGAGACATTTGAATAAACATGGTTAGAATCTGCTTAGTTTTTACAGGTTTGACATGCAGGGGAAGCTGTTAGTCTGAAGAAAATAAGATTCTACAGCTACAAATTAAACATCAGTTTATCAGTCCTCTGTCTGTATGGGGACTTCTTAGTCTTCAGTGACTGACAACACCTTTTTGGGGGAGGCATTAATTGCAGTAGGATTACTGCTCTGCACTGATGTTGAAAAACAAAAGTATAGATAATTTGCTTCCATAGCTACCAATGATCAAGAGGAGGAAGACTGTGTCTCTACTTTTGAGACTGTACAAACAGAGAATAATTAAGTCTATCTGGTCTGGATTGCTACTGCTGAGAAAGAATTCAAAACCCATGTTTCTGGGGCTATATGCCTTTCATGTCTGAAACTGAGATGGCTGACTGAAACCCAACAGTGCCATTTTGATTGCTTTCCCCAATGCCTGGAAACACAATCCAATGATAGGATATCATGTTCAATATTAGATAATTCTCCCTCTCCTGATAGCTTATTTGAGGAATTGTTGTCAGCTGCCAATTGGTCACAACATCAATCACCAAAGAGAAAGAAGAAATGTCTCTGTGAAGAGATGTTTTCTTTCCTATATTGCAGAATGAACAAGATAGCAAAAATATGAGCAGGAATTGCAGATGTAGTGGGCTTAGAGGAGGAATGGAAAGACTATTTAAAAAAATTCAGAAAATGATTGAAAAACATGTTTTTTGAGTATTGAGAAACCCTAATGAGAAGAACCATGGACAGATGAAAATCTTGGCAGTTTGTGGTTGCGTAAAATAATCTGGTTGTTTTGTGTAGAAAAAAGCATTTCCTGCACAGGAAACAGCTTCTTCTATGTAGATATACTCTTTTCTGTGCAGAACAATGGTTTCCTGTACCAAAAATATATATATATACCATTTTCTGTGCAAACCAACCACATGTGAATTTTGCCATGAATTAGTCAAAATTTGCAAATAGGCCTTAAAAACCCCTGTGGTTTGCAGAGACTTGATCACTGTGGGAAGAAAATTAAATTACTCATTACTTTCTTAGAAAATAAAATAAATGAAAAATAAATCCCTAGCTCAGAGCCTTCTTTTTTATTTGTTTGTTTTGGAAATGACTTGAACTGGAATGAATCACTGTTGAAAAGGTCAGTACCTCTGTCTGCTGGAGTGCAGCTATAATAAGGGAGTACTCTACTATCCCCTGTAAATGCTAGTTCAGTGGCTACAGCTCTCTCCAGTTTACATTCTCTTTATTGGCAGAGAAGGCATCAACTGAGAAATGGCTTGTTGGGGCTTAACCCTGAGGCAGCTTATGGGGAAAGGGACTGGGGAGAAATTCCCCCTCCTTCTCCATCTCTCATAAAACTAGACCTCAAGGTCACTTGGTAGAGATGTCTGGATGACAGTAATGTGAGCAAAAGATGAAAGAAAGTGCACACTTAACTCATAAGAAGATATTGTGATCATTAGCTTAGATTGCTTTGTGTTAACTAAGCCATAAGAGTAAATGGCTTTTATAAATAGGATTATAGAGAACAGCTATACCTGTACAGGTAATGACTAAGATGACAATGACAATGAATATACCCTCCATCCACAGGTGAAAGAATGCTCTGAATGCCTGGGGCACATTCACACTACACAATTATAATGTGTAATGTGAATTATAGCGGTACGATTCCATGGCAACATCCTATGGAATCCTGGGACTTGCAGTTTATTTACAACTCAGAGCTCTCTGAAAGAGAATTTTAAATATCCACCCTAAACTGCAGATTCCAAGAATCTATCAGAGGTTGCCATGGTAGCTGAAATGGAATCATACAGCTATTAAGTGAAATATTTCTAAGCAGTGAAAGAGCCCACCCAAAGAGAGAGAGAAGCGGAGGAAGGAAAGAAGGAGACCAGGACTGCAGGGCCAAGAGAAAAGGGAAAGACTTGGAAAGAGAGAATAGAGGACTGTGACCAGGGAAGCAGCAAAAGAGCCCACCCAAAGAGAGAGAGAAGCGGAGGAAGGAAAGAAGGAGACCAGGACCCTGGGGCCAAGAGAAAAAGGAAAGGCTTGGAAAGAGAGAATAGAGGGCTGTGACCAGGGAAGCAGTGAAAGAGCCCACCCAAAGAGAGAGAGAGAAGCGGAGGAAGGAAAGAAGGAGACCAGGACCCCGGGGCCAAGAGAAAAGGGAAAGGCTTGGAAAGAGAGAATAGAGGACTGTGACCAGGGAAGCAGCAAAAGAGCCCACCCAAAGAGAGAGAGAAGCAGAGGAAGGAAAGAAGGAGACCAGGACCGCGAGATTAAGAGTAAAGGGAAGGGCTTGGAAAAAGAGAATAGAGGACTGTGACCAGGGAAGCAGCGAAAAAGCCCACCCAAAGAGAGAGAGAAGTGGAGGGAGGAAAGAAGGAGACCAGGACCGCGGGACTAAGAGAAAAGGGAAAAGCTCTGAAAGAGAGAATAGAGGACTGCAATTAGGGAAGCAGTGAAAGAGCTAACTTAAAAAGAGAGAGAAGAGAAGGAAGAGACAAAGGTCAGGAACGTGGGGACTTGGGAAACAGGGAAAGCTTTGAAAGAGAGGAAAGAAGATAAAATGCATACAAGAAAGGCAAAAGAACTAAGTCAACAAAGAAGACCATCACTTGAGGGGAATCCAAAACAATCAGAACAAACAGTTCTCCTAGAAGAACTAAAAACATTATATAATGACATGAAAGAGGATATAAAAGCACTGAAAAGAGACATGGCAGCAATGAGAAAAGAAATCAAGCAGGAAATCCGTCAAGAGATTAGGGCAGAACTGAAAGATATGAAGGAAACGTTAGGAAAAGCAACAGAAAATATAAAGCAAGTGGAAACAAATGTAGAGAAAATTGAGGAAAAAACTGAGAAGATAAACAAAAGAGTGACTGAAATGGAAAAAAATATGATAGGGATTTAGATGAAAGAGCTCTGCAAGATCTAAAACAATGGGGAAATTGTATTAAGATCCGAGGCTTAAAGGAAAAAAAAACAATGAAGACTTATATGAATATTTATCCCCTAAATTAGCAGAATATATTGGAACTGAAGAAGAACAATTCCAATGGGAAATTAGTAAAATGTTCAGAATAAACTCAAAAATAGCCAGACAGAAGAAACACCCAAGAGACGTAGTGATATATTTTACATGGAAACAATTAGAGATTAAATTATACAATTAAATTATGAACAAAGAATGGAAGTAGAGGGAGAAGAACTA
>NC_056524.1:19188149-19245353 GCF_019175285.1 Sceloporus undulatus
CTTTTCAAATGTGCACGAATCACATACGAAGGCGTGGAATTTGAAGAAGCCCCTTCAATGGAACAGTGGATGATAAAAGTACTTGAGGTTGCAGAAATGGACAAATTGACATGCTGGATAAAAAATAAAAGAGAAGAAGATGTGGGGAAAGAATGGGAAACTTTCTATAGGTTTATAAGAGAAAAATGGAAGAATGTAATACTGATGTAATCTTGTAAATGGAAATAGTAAGACTGAATTAAAAATCAGGATATAAGTAATGCTGAATAAGAATAATGAGTATCACTTAGTAGAAGGAAGATCAAAATTACTGAACAATGGAATGCTAAAGGCTAAAATTGAAAGGTATTATTAAAATGACGGATAGTAAAGTAGAATGTTATGATTTGAAGGAATTACCTTATATGATGTGAAGTGAACATAAGAAGGAGAATTCATGATTAACTAAAAGAAAGGAAAGGAAACAAAACTTTTTGCAAGGCTGAAAGGAGCAGGAAGTAAGATATATGTTAAATGTTTTTTATAGTTTTGTAGGAGGGACATGTATTGTGTTGTATTTGTTGGAGTGTCTAGGGTGGGCTGGAGGAGGAGAGGGAAATTGAGAAGATATGTCAAATTGTTGTATTGGGTATTGTGTGTCGTGTGTGGCCTATGTTTGTAAAAAAGTTATAAAATAATAATAATAATAATAATAATAATAATAATAATAATAATAATAATAATAATAATAATAATAATAATTTCTAACTTGCCCCAAGTCAGAAGATCTCAGGGCAACCTGCAGGTTGTAACAATATTAACAGGTTAAAAAAAATTATAAAAATTAAAGTAATTTAAATAGGTAATTTAAAACAAATTAAACAAATTAATAAGTTAAAACAGGTTTAAAAAATTAAAGCAATAATAAAAAAAAAACCTTGGGCACAGCAGCTGAAGACCCATAGTGTTAAATAAATAGTCATGTTTTTACCTGATGCCTAAATGAAAACAGTGTTGGTGCAAACTGGGTCTTCAAAGGGAGAGAATTCTACAAGAAAGGTACCATAAGTAGGAGACACAGCTGAGCATAATAATAATAATAATAATAATAAACAATTATTTGTACCCCGCTTTTCCGTAAAAGAAGAATCAATGCCTACTCCCATGTCCTCACATCATGTATTGACCTCACCAGTGGGACAGAAACAAGCTCCCACCAGCAAATCAATCATTGGACAGGCATATATAGGGAGGAGAACTTCCTCAAGTATTGAGGTCCCAAGCCATTTAGGTCATAACAAGCACCTTGGATTCAAATGAGACAAACTGGCAGGCAGTGCTATTATTTAGGACTGGAATTAGGGAATGTCTCTATATATTCCAGACATACCTTTCTTCACTAACTTCTTGATTGTACTTCCTTGGCCTTTCTCTTCCAGTCCACATCTTATTTCTTTCTTATGTTTCCCCTCCCTTCCCACAATATGGCTGAATGTTGTTTTGAATGAGATTCTGAATATTTCCTGAGTTGGGAAGATGGGGTGCACTTAGCTACAAGTGCTAATTATGTGACTCTTAAGTACAGAGAAGGCTAAGGAAGCAAAGACACAGGTGAGCTTAAAGGCTGTCATTTTCCCCAAATTAAACATGGTTCACTAAACTAAAAGCATCTTTGTTCAGCCCTGCAGCATGGTCCAGTGTTTCACCCTTCATAAAAAAAATACCCCACACTTATCCACAGTGGTTAGGAAAATATGCTGCAAGCGCATAGTGCATTCAAATATTACTTTTTTGAGCATAGGTTGCTTGTTTTGTTTGTATTATTAATAACTTGTAAAAGTAATTAACTTTTCAATGTTGTATGCCTTGCAGTTTTTATCTCATTTAATGCTCACAAAGAAGCCGCTGAGGTGGTTCAGGCTCAGAGGTTAACAAAAGAACTGCTGCTAGATGACTATTCTTGTCAAAATTTGTTTGGTCTTTTTTTTAAAAAAAATTATACATATTTTTCTTAAATAAGATCTTTCAAATTCACTTTATATTTCACATAAGGCTGTGGTCTCATTAAAATCCTTGCTTTGCATAGGAATTACTTCAGAGCAAATGGGCTCAAGAACAGACGATGAGGAGAATAAGCTTTTAGCTGGAATTTGATTGCATGTCTAGATAATAGAATCATAAGAGCTGGATGAGACCTCAGGGGCCATTCAGTCCAACCCTGTGCCATGTAGGAATACACAATAAAAGCATTCCCAACATAGGGCTATCCAGCCTCTGTTTAAAGACCTCCAAAGAAAGAGACTCCATCACACTCTGGGGCAGCATATTGCCCTGTCAAACAGCCCTTACTGTCAGGAAGTTCTTCCTAACGTTTAGCTAGAATCTCTTTTCCTGTAGTTTGACTCCATTGCCCTGTGTCTTAGTCACTGGAGCAGCAGAAAACAGGCTTGTTCCATGCTCAATATGAATTTTTTTTCAAATACTTATACAGGGCTACCATATCACCTCTTAATCTCCACGCTAAACATACCCAGCTCCCTAAATCTTTCCTGGTTTCCAGTCCTTGGTTGTCCTCATCTGGACATGTTCCAGCTTGTCAATGTCATTTTTGAATTGTGGTGCCCAGAACTGGATGCTGTATTCCAAAAGAGGTCTGCCAAAGCAGAATAGAGTGGCACTCTTACTTCACAGTGGTCACATGTGGCCTGCAGCCCTTCTCTAGCCAATGGTCAGTACTCACCAGGTGTGGCTGAGAGCTCCATGGGACTATAGCTTGGATGATACAAAATGCCTATAGTTGTATGATGCTGATTCTTATCCTTATTTTTTATCCTTATCCTTATCCTAAATACTAGAGTAAAACAGGTCAAACTGAAGTTCTGGAAATAAACAGATAGACAGACATCAAAGCTGGTGGCTACCTGCAATCATTCCTGTATTGAATTGAGCTTTCTCATAGTTGGCTGCTTTAATTATAAAACACAGGTCAATAAACTGTTCAGTACTGTGGTGTTGAACCACCAGAAAATGATTCAGAGAGCTGGCAGGCAAGGTTGCCCCTGCTCTGAGTTTTATTAACAGTGTGGGTGTTTGCAGTCTCACCCTTCCGCTTCCAGGTCAGTAAATCCTGATAAAGGGCCATTTACACATTCTACGATCTGTATTATCCAAAGCTATAAAAGTTTACAAATGAATGAGACACACTTTGACTGCTCAGCTTCCTTGTTGCCTGCTGCTGCATTTATCATATTTATTCCCCATCTCTCTCATAGGCAAGGAGGTGTTGCGTGGCTTCATGAATGGAATTCAAAATATCCATATTAACCCTTGCAGCTAAAATAGTGTCAGTGTTTGGGATAACTAAGGAGGCTTCTCCACTCCCGATAAGTCATGTTTGCTGTAGCTGCAGTGCTGTGAGCCAGGACTGGCTATGCAACAGACGTGGAAATTGTGAAAAACAAATATGTATTTCAGAATATGCAGTTGATGTGTGTCAGGACACTGAATCCAGTCTCACAAGTATGTTTCCCTAGGGCCCTGGAGACACATGTGTCCTCTTCACATTTTATGTTCGTGCTATAAAGAACATGGATGGCAAAACACTGTAGCTGTGGGAAACACAGCTGCTGTACAAAGCATTAAGCAGTCACAGAGATTTATAATCCCAGCTCAGAAAAATTACTTTTTGAATGTACGCAGCCAGAATGAAACATCCCCCAACTGTCCTGATTTGACAAAGATAGTCCTGATTAATCATTTGCTGTCCCACTTTGCACCCACTTTTAAACATCTGGTTTCCAGAGTACAATGCTCAAATTGCTACATAACATTGACTCACAACATGGAGAAGACATAAATGGAGTTCTCCATCCCTTGTTGTTTGCCTTTCATCACAATGTATGGTAGTGTGTGGGAGGGAGACTCTGGCTTGTGCTTCATCAAGAAGTCGCATTGTCAGGCATAGCTTAAATCTGTAGATATTCTCATGAGTAGTTTAGTACCCATCTGCTGCAAAAAGAATGGAGGATGGAGGTGGACAGATGATATGAGCAACTTCACTCATAATCATATTTATGTGCACTGGGCCAGGGAACGTATGGCCATGTGCATGTTGTTGGACTGCAAGTCTCACCAAGCAAAGCCATTTTTAAAAGCATTTATTGATTTTTAGAAAGGAAAAATTTAGATGAAGAAATGTAGACCCAATAACATTAACATTGGTTACAGAAGGGGAAGGAGAATTTGTATACAGATGCCAAGGAGAGATGAAGAGGAAGGCCAGTTTGGCTTTTTTGAGCTAGACACTAATACTGCTTAGCTAGCTTAGAACAATGCTTATATCTTTGAGGCATTCATCAGAAAGCCTCAGTTTCAGGGACTTTTCTTGGGAAGAACAAGTTGACACAGTGAAGTTAACACCCAGAATATTTACTTCCTGCATACATGTGCCAGAATACTCTGGGCTGCCCCAAAGTATTCTTGCCTCTGCAGGTGTCAGTCATTCTGAGGTGCCCAGCCTCAGAGTGACTTGCATCCACAGAATGATTCAGAGGGATGCTGATGGACTGTTAACCACTCATTGCTGCTTTGCTTTGCTCCAGTTTTTCTGAAAAACCCAGAGCAAAAGGTAAATTATCTTAATTGTTATTAGACATCATGTAAATGGTGGGGGCTGGGGGCTGGGGGATACAGCCAGACTGGAGGGAATTTGGGGTATAGGGCTAAGTTAGACAAGCCCTAAGTGACATCTCCTGGCTTGACGTCCCCTAGACCCACCTTAGGAGATGGAAACCAGATGTGGTGCATGAGGGATGATGTCTCCAGCCCCCTCCTGCCAGCAAATGAGGCTGCAATAAGCACTTGGGACAGGATTCCTGCTTCTGATTGTCATGGTTTTTGACAGGAGGTAAGTGGAAATGTCTTCCTCCTTGCACCCTAATCATAATCTGAATGGATCTCCTTTGACCAATCTGGTTGCTGGCTCTTAACGTAGGCTGGGGTGGTATTTATGTCAGTTGATAGTAAGACTGCATAGTCTTACTGAATAATAACTACAATACTGAATACTGGTCAATGTTAATAAATAGAAACCGTGATGTAATAAAGTTATCATTTGTTTTGTTTCCAAATTTTGTTTCTTGTAGCAGGGTATGTTATTCCCAATGCAGTCTAATATAATCAAACAAGAATTTTGTTTCAGTACATTTGTAACCAAATTTAACCAAAAATTCATTGATATCTCCAGAGTCTATTTAAGGGCCTGTTCCCACTTACCGGAAAATCAGTTTCCTGAAAAAACACGGTTCCCACTATGTTTGTGCCGGTTTCAAGAATCGGTTCAGGAATCGGCAAGTGGAGGGAGACAGCTTGTTGGCCCATCTCATCACTGGCCTCTCCTGGCCCCAAAATCCCCGGCCCAGCATCCTTACTGGCTTTTTTGGCCACTGACAGGCTTCCCTGCAGCCTTTTTAAAAATTTCCCACAGCCAGGGAGGCTGGAAGGAGATTGCAGAGAAGTCAAGGGGAAGCTGGGAAGGAGGTTGCAAGGCTTCCGGCTCCTCTGCAGCCTCCTTCTGGCCTCTCCAGTCATGGGAAATTTCTAAAAAAGGCGCAGCGAAGCCAGTCAGTGGCCAAAGAGGGGGCCAGGCTGCCCCCGGGCCAGGCTGCCAATCGGATTCAAATCCAATTTGATTCCGCCTGGTTCCCACTTGGTCTGAATGGGACCAATTCTAAATAAATTGATTCATCCCCCAAAACACCCCATTTTCCCAGCGTCTTTTTGACACTGGTTAAATGGGCAAAAAAGGGCAAAAAGCATGCCCCCCCTTTCTGAATCAATTTCTAAAATCGGACTCAGTGGGAACAATTCTTGTTTAATCCAAATCACTATCTGGATTTAAATGTAGTGGGAACAAGGCCTATGAAACCTCAAAATGGCCAGTTTGGGGTGTTTCCCAAAAATAGTCATTTTGAGGTTTCATAAATAGCCTTGAGTATTGCATATATAGACTTTGTGCATCTTTACAATTTCATAGTCCTTTCTTTGATCCAGTTGGAAGTGATTGTGTTCTGATTACAGAGGGGTGAGGGCTGGGGGCTCCCCTTGATCATTGCAGAAAACAAAACCCCATCCCCACCACTGATTCTTTTCTGTTTTTTGGGAGCAACTGAATTAAATATGGGGACAGAGAATATCCTTCAGGGGTCTTGATTTAGTCCTACGATATCAGCAGCTAACCCATTTTTAACACATTAAATGGGCTTTAGCAGGGTACATTTTTAAAGGAAAAACAACAACAGCCTGCTCTAATGAAGGAGACCTTTTGGAAGGCCATTCTTCCATCTGGCTTTTAAAAAGAAGCTTTTCCTCAGCTCTAACCTTCTCAAGAATTCATGTCTTTCTTATCCCCCCATTGTTTGATTTATGGTGTTATCAAATTGTTGTGCTGCATCTGCAGTTTTTTGTTGTTGCAATGTTTGTTGTTTGTGTGGTTTATTTCTTGACTCCTATGGGACACTGCAAAAATGATGCTGGATTAAACAAAATATGCCATACTGCTCATAAATGTATCTAGCTTAGTTTTAAAATCAATGAGGCTTATAATTAAAAAAAAGTTCTGGGGTATAAAATGAAGATGGTAAAAATATCTTGCAGCACATCAACCCTCAGATCATGTACACAAAACCTGCTTTAGGGGGTTGTAAAGGGACTTTATAATGTAATAGATCCTGAATTAGTCATGTTTAGAGATCCTGTTGTTATTTGCCATCAAGTCAACTTTGACTGTATTAAATAAATACTCTGAAGGCACCTGATCTTAAAAGTTAAGCAGGGTCAGTACTTGGATGGGAGATTGCCAATGAATATTAGTTGCTGTAGCTATATTTCAGAGAAAGGAACTGGTAAAACCATCTCTGAATATTCTTTGCTTTAAAAAACCCTATGACATTTATGGGGTTGATATAAGTCAACATGTGACTTGAAGGCATATACTCACACAACAATAACAATAACAACAACTTTGACTCATGGCAGCCTTCTGAATGAGAGACCTCCAAGAGCCCTGGTCATCAATTGCCCAGGTCTGCTCAGATCTTGCAAACTCAGGGCAATGGTTTCCATGACATTGTGTAACCAATGGTATATCTGCCAATGTTTGCTTATTGTCCCATTGTGCGATGAGAAAGGCACAGTGTCTATTTCTGCAGTTTCAGTGTAGAAAGTGGTACATTGAAGCCACTGATAATATTTACATATCACCCAAGAATGTGCAGCTGCATGGCTGGAATCCTGTTACTCCGAACAAGACTAGACACATTTACTCCACTGTTGAATGCTAAGTCAATATGCAGAGAAATCCAATGGATTCAATGGCTGAACTCTAGATTGGACTAACAATAAGATATAAGCCCATGTGGCTGCTTAGATGTTGAACTTCACTTATGCAGTTATGAACTGAAAATGTCCATTGCATAATGGCCAAAAGATTATATGTTTCAGGGAACTTCGATAGCTATATGAAACCAGCAGAATTCTGGCCAGAATTAACATCCATTGGTCTGAAGAGATCTGGACTAAATATGGTCAGGTTTGCCTCCAGCCCAGCCCTATTCCAGTCCCAAAGGGAATTCTGCAACCCTCTAAATTTGGTAGAGTTGAAGTTATTGAAATCCTGATAGAACTTCTCAAGTGATTGCTTCCCATGTGGCCAGATAACTATAGGCAAAGTTTTTTGTTGCACATGCTGAGGACATACTCTTCCAGGTCAGCGATGAAACTGTGTGCACATTGTGGTGTCATGTGTGTGCCCATGGCAGTGCCACTGACTTGGAGATACATATTATTCCCAGAAGTGAAGTATGTATGAATAAGTACAAAATGGCAAATACTATAGCCTAATTCAGGATGCCATTTTTGATGGCTTGGAGTCCATCCTGCTGTGGGACATTGTATTTAGGGATTATACATCCATAGTGGCTAGGATGATGTTATCTGGATAGTTGTGAGTAAACTGTATTTTCCTTAGGAAACCAGTTGCATTCTTCATGTAGCTTGTAGTGTTGATGGCATATGGTCTGACAACTGAAAGCTACTCAATGATTAGTTTCTTGGGGAAGGAAGTATGACTTTCGTTGCTAGACTAGGACCCCAGGACTTTGTCTGCACTGGACAGGATACTCTGGGGGCAGAGGGAGCTGGGGTATCTTGGCACTGTAGATGTCCTGATCTGCCCCCATTACTTTGGCCTCTGCATACTGTGGTGACTGTCAGCACAGCTGCCCCCATGAAACAATGCATGTCACTCCCTCCTGAGGTCATATAATTATAGAATTGGAAGATATCACAAGGGCCATGCAGTCCAACCCCTGCCATGCAGGAACTCACAATCAAAACTCCTGACAGATGACCATCAAGCCTCTGTTTAAAAACCTCAAAAGAAGGAGATTCCACCACATGTCAAGACAGCATATTCCACTGTTCAACAGCTCTTACTTTCAGAAAGTTCCTCCTAATATTGAGGTGGAATCCTTTTTCCTGTAGTTTGAATCCATTGAGCCATGCTCTAGTCTCTGGAACAGTAGGAAACAAGCTTACTCCACCCTCAATGTGACATCCCTTCAAATACTTAAACAGGACTATCATATCACCTCTTAACTTTCTCTTCTCCAGGCTGAACATATTCAGGTTCCCAAGTTGCTCCTTATAGGGCATGGTTTCTAGACCCTTCACCATTTTGGTCACCCTCCTCTGGACATGCTCTAGTTTATCAACATCCTTTTTGAACTGGATGGTGTATTCCAGGTGAGGCCTGACCAAAGCAGAATAATGTGGCATTATTACTTCCCTTCATCGAGACACTATGGCGGGTTACAGACCGCCCATTTGGGGCGGGCTGCACCCACCCCTTTCCCCGGTGTATCGGGGCCTCAGCTGCTAGACCGGCAGCCACTGAGGCCCTGATCCGCCGCTTTCCAGGCTGCGGGGAAGTGGCAAAAGCCGCTTCCCTGCAGCCTGAAAAGGGGTGTCCCTGGGGCTTCTAGCCCTAAGGACACCCCGCGGCAGCGGAGAGGAGGAGAAAGAGGCCGCTTGGCCCCTTTCTCCTTTGGTCCTCTGGGCGCAGCTGTGTGAAGGCTGTGCCCAGTGGACCAAACCAGGAAGGAGCTCCGAAACGGAGCTCCTTCCTACTCTGCGCTAAGGGCGCACTAAGCGCCCTGGCGTGGAGTGAGGATGTCACGTCCGCGCCGCCCCGTATAGAGACGGCGCGGTCGTGACGTCCTCATGGCGGCGACCGTGTGGAACGGCCGCCACCATTTTGTGCGTTCAGAGCGCACACTAGGGGTATGGGGGTGCAGAAGCACCGCCCCTTTCTAACCCTAGTACGCGCTCTGCGCGTACTTTCCTGCCCGTTTGTAATGGGCCAATGGAGGTTATTTTGAAGCCAGGAGCTTTCCAGCTTGGAAAAATGGCCGCCAAAGCTTACTTGGGACCCAGGCTGCAGCTGGGCTGTAGTTGCCTGGTGGCTTTGGTGGCAAAATCCTTGCAGTAGGACCCGGCTGCCTCCCGATTTTGGCTTGAATTCAGATGAGGTAAAATGGATTATTTAAGAGGAGTGACAAGCTTTTATACTTCTGCTGATGCAGCCTAGGATTGCATTGGCTTTTTTAGCTGCTGCATCACACTGATGACTCATGTTCAACTTGTGGTTTATTAGGACTCCTAGATCCCTTTCACATGTACTGTTGTCAAGATCAGAATGAGTGCTGTGTGCTTTGGTCTAACCACAGAACATGTGACACGTGATGGAGACAGACAGACATGGTGGTTTGGCCAGATGCCCACACAGACAACCACTGTGGTGTGGAAACAGAGGGCTCCAGAGCAACAAAAGAGTTTTAAAAATTAGTATTAAGGCTGTTAAACCCCAGTTCTGGTACTGGAACATGTTGTACATAATCTGAACTGCCTGTACCAGAACTGGGGGTTGAGACATATGTCATCTGAAGATGTGTGTGTGTGTGTGTGTGTGGTGGTGGCGGCGGCGGTTGGTAGTGTGTGAGCACACAGTTGAATACTAGTAGAGAACTGTTTGTTATTGTTCAGGAGTCATCACCTTCATACCTGCCAACATTTCACAGGTGAAAACAGGATTATGTGTGGCCAAATAACAGGAGAGTGTTGTCAAGATGGAAAAAATGTATGAACGAGGAAGACTACACAAGCAGGAGAGGCTGCAGCAGTTTGCTTTTGCTTGAGTCTACTTGAAAGGGAAAGATTCTTCTCGTCTCCTCTTGTCTCCTCTCCTGTCTGCTGTTTTAAGTACAAACTAACTTTGCACTTTGAACTCAGGCTGCAGAAATTGTAGTAAGAACAGTAGAACAGAGAAATTGGGACATTTTAAAAGGAGGTGAGACGTGAAATGATAGAGGATTAATCAGGACTGTTCATGCCAAATTTGAACACTTGGAATGTATGAAGTTTAAGTCCTTGGTATCTCCGGTTAAAAGGATGATGTAGCACTGGGTGAAAGTACAGCATCTGGGCTGTGTGTGGCCACCAGCCACCCCCCATTATTATTTGTGTGTGTGTGGGGGGGGGGGGGCAAAGTCTGGGATTGGCATTTTGTTCAACAGGGAGTGACCCAGACGCCATCTCCCAGGTCACTTACTGTTCAAAAATGTATCCATAGGACTAAAATGGTACAGAGAGAGAGAGAGAGAGAGAG
Source organism: Sceloporus undulatus (assembly GCF_019175285.1). Lineage (NCBI taxonomy): Eukaryota > Metazoa > Chordata > Lepidosauria > Squamata > Phrynosomatidae > Sceloporus > Sceloporus undulatus. The sequence goes on from NC_056524.1 coordinate 19,198,852, forward strand.
AGAGAGAGAGAGAGAGAGAGAGAGAGAATATATGGCAAAGTAGCTCAGCATCCCTAATTTTTTTGCGGGGGGACAGGAGTGTGTTTGGGTTGGTTGCAGGATGTCAAGGTCCCTGGGGGCTAATTTGGCCCTCCAACTTGAAATAGTTGTCCATGCCTGATGTAGCAGCAAAGTAGAAAGACCACTATCTGAAGACCCATAGAGCTGCTTCTAGTCAGAGTAGGCAATATTTGGCTAGATGGATCAACAGCATGACATAGTAGAATGCAGCTTCCTGTGTCCTTAATTTGAAGTGCTACCAACAAACATGCCCTTTCTGTGATAATCTCCATCAATGATTTTCCTCCTCCTGTGCTTCTTTCCTTTGTAATCATTGCCATCAGCTCACAAGCTACTGAACTGGCAGTAAATTAGAGCATTCGCTCCCCACTCTACCCATTTGCTTCCTGCCTCACGTGACTGTAAATTTATTAAAATCAATGTTAAGCTCACTGGGGAGAAGGAATCAGAGAGCTCTGTTTTATGCTGGAGATCTTTTATTTAGTGTAACTTGGCAGGTGCATTGGAACAACAACAATGAAAAAATCCCCAGTGAAAATCAGATCAAATGTAAGCCATGAAGAGAATGGTTTTGATTCTCTAGGGCCCTCAAAACATCTTATTTCATCTTTGCTTTCCATTCCATGATACACTTGTAGATGACAGACTTGCAAAAGAAGGCCCTTAGCACCTGGAGTTTACAGTTCTGCTCCTGCTAAGGGTCTCCATTAAAAACACAACTTCTTTTGGTATACTGATTTCAATGAAAGCCCTTCACTCAGAAGGACACAAGAGCCATTATTCAGGTATAATAATGATGTAGCATGATGTGTGGAAAATAAAAAATGCCCATCTTACAGTTTTAAAGACTATAGCTGTAGCCACACCACAGAATTAATGCAATCTGACAATGTTTTAACTGCTATGGCTCAATAATGCTATGGAATCCTGGGGTCTGTAGTTTTGTGAGATAGTTAGCCTTTGCTGTCAGTGCTACAACAAACTACAAATCGTAGGATTCCACAGGATGGAGCTATGACAGCTAAAGTGGTATCCAACTGCATGAATTCTGCAGTGCAGATGCACCCTGTATCTCTCTATATGAACTTGCCAGAGTCTTAAAATCCACAAGACAGGCTTTCTTTCAGTCTTTCCACCAACACAGGCTTGTTTGGTAAGGATGCAGGACAGAGCCTTCTCAGTGGCTGCTTCTACCCTATGGAATTCTTTTTCCATGAGAGGGTTGGTTGCCCCCTTCTGCTCTCCTTTTCCTGCCATGCCAAGGCTTTTCTATTCAGATAGGCATTTAATGATTAATTGGTCAAAGGGATCCTTTTTATAGGAGCCAGTGTGGTGTAGTGATTTGGGTGTTGGACTATGACTGTGCAGACCAGGGTTTGAAATCTGGCTCAGCCTTGTAAACCTAACCACCATGGGCAAATCACACTCTTTCAGCTTTACATGCTGGCAATGATAAACCACCTGTGAAGAAACTTGTCAAGAAAACCCCATGATAGAGTTGTTTTAGGAACACCATAGAAACGATTTGAAGATTTTGTATGATTTTATAGTCTTTACAAGCTGTGGTTTCAATGTGAGGATTTTAAAATTGTGTTTTAAATTTTACTGTTAGGTTTTAGCTGATTCTTCCTGTGACCTGCCTTGGGTCCCACTCCAGAAGAAAGGTGGCATATAACAGAAATAAGTAAGTAAGTAAGTAAGTAAGTGAATATCTAGGTGTATCATTCTCCCAGTGATTAAATATCATTTGAAGGAAACCAAAAAAACCACAGGTAAGCCATTCCCAATTCAGCATGTCACCTCCTCCTTGTTTTCATCTTTCTACATGACTGTAGTCTTATTTAGGTATTCCTTACCAGCTTTGAATCAAAATTTGAAGTGAGGAAAGCTTATCTCCAGCCCCCACATTGTTGCCCACAGAACAAGAAAAGGCTCTGAAAAAAACTGGTATTCTTCTTCAGATTTGTTGCTTTACACACAAGAAAAATTATAAGGGGGAGATGGGGTTAGCCATTTCACTGCACATGTGTCAATTCAAATCCAGTAAGTAGTATCTGAACAGGTCTCATCTGAATGCTAGACTGGAAAACGAAGACAGTTGTAGTGAAAAGGGAATTGCAGCAGCTATTGCTTGTCACACAATGAAATAACAAGCAACACCTGCTGAAATTCTCTGTTTTACAAAACCATTAAAGGGGCATTAAAGGTACAGGAACTGTCACCAGTTTTTTATTCTGGTATCCCTTGAAGTGGGGAAGGTCTCCATACAGTTTAAAACACTGCATAATCATGGCACTCTAAGGTGTTGTGGATAAGCTACATGGAAATATGTGCAATGGGGCCAGGGCTGGGTCAAGCCATTTTGCTGCCTGAGACAAAGGACAAGATGGTTGCACGTTCCCCATTCTACATACATAAGCTGACTGGATCACCAGCTAATCTTGCTTTAGTATTTGGATCTGGCTATTAGCCTACACTGCATCTGACAGTAGCAGGCTAGTTTAGGGAATCAGGACAAAATGAGTTTACAGAGGATTGGTAATGCCCATTTTGTTTTCTATTTATTAGACAATAAAACAGAATATATTTTTATCCTGGCAAATGGCAGAATAGCCAAGAAATCCTTTCAGATGCTGGCCTGTACTGAATATTCTCCAGTTTTTATTTGCTAGTTCAAAAATATCAATTTGATTATTCAATGTTTGATCCTAGGTATGGGAACTCTTTAACTACTCCAAATTTCTTCATTGTCCAGTAGACATGGTCCACCCAATTTTTATCAAATTGATAACAACCCAGCTAAGTAGGTCATGCTAAATGATAGGGAGAGGCAGAGATGTCAACAAGAAATTCTGAAGCCATGTGGGACAACTTTTTGTCAGACTCCCTCTCCCCTAGAAATTTTTGGAAATACTAAAAAAAAGTGATATTAGCATTCTTAATGGATTTAAAATCACTTTGTTTCTTTAGGAGCAAACTTCTGTTGTCCATAATTTAGTTTGTTATAAAATTACCATGTTCATCATATCAGCAGTACAGTTTGTTCAAACAATAATTACAAATTGATTTTACTTCTTAAAATTTGTAAAAAAAAAAAAAAGAAAAAGAAAAAGAAAAAGAAAAAAAGGTTATAAATGGAGCTATGCAGTCCTAAACTTAAAAGAACTCCTTTGGTTTCAAAGTGCTGAAAATTTGCCCAGAAAACATATTTTTAATACTACCAATACATGGATCCTCATGCATCTGAGGAAGTAGGCTCAAGTCTACGAAAGCTCATGCTACCAGCTTCTCTCTTTCACTTAGTCTCAAAAGTGCTACAAGATCCCTTTGCATAAGAAACACAAATTTAAATAGCATAGTTTTAATGCCACCAAAATCACAAAAATTACTATGAAACTTGTGATAGATAACAATCTTATTAAAATGTAATGTATGGTGGATATAATATTTGATTAGGAGGTCAGCTGAGTTATTAATTTTTGTTAATGAAGTGTATTTGCAGATGGTTCTTTCTCCTCTAAATGTTGGCTTAAGTAAGTGGGTTCCTTTGGGTGACATCCTTGTTTTATTAATGAGCCCCTTCCCTGATATGACATGAAAACGAGGTTTAAAAGAGCCTCATTTCAGATGTTAAACTGTTGTTTAGTGTTACAGAAACAGGGGTATCCATCATCTAGACCATTATCCCAACCCCTATGAGGGACTGACTTGACTCCATGCCATGATAGTTAAGTGGTTAGAGCTGTTCCCTCCCTTTCTCACAATGAAATGCAATACAAAGCCCTTAGGTCCAGTTTTCCATATCATTAGCCATTTCTCTCTCCTTTATTCAGCTATTTCAGCAATTGCCCAAGAGAAACAATGTTCCAGAGAAAATTCACAGAGGATTTTACAAGATTCAGAGCAGCTAAATTAGATTATTATATGCTGTATAGTTAATTTTCCTTTTGTCTGTAGCAGAGTTAAGGAACCTCAGCATTTGGGGATGAATTTGGCCATTGCAGGATACAGATTCAGCCATTTAGTTCTTCTGAATGTCTAGGAGTGCATCTACACTGTAGAAATATTGCAGTTTGATATCACTTTAACTGCCAGGTTCTTGTCCTGCAGAATCCTGGGATATATAATTTTGTGAGGCATCAGCATGCGTTGGCAGAGAAGGCTAAAGACCTTGTAAAACTGCAGACCCCAGGCTTCCATACTATGGAGCTAGAGCACTTAAAGTGGTGTCAAACTGCATTATTTCTACAATGCAGATGCACTGTACAACACTTTGTGGCTTCCCATACTTTGCATGTGTGTTTTTCTCCCATTTTAAAGGGAGAAAGAGTTAAATTTATTAGAATTTTATCAGTTAACTTCCATACCAGCAAAGGTTGTCCAGGATTCAAAGCTATTTAATAGGCCTGAGTACAAACATGAAAATATATTGACTAGAAGATCTGTCTAACTGGCTTTTACATATATGAAAGAACCCCCTTTATCAGAGATGGATAATGTATGGCCCTCCAGATGTTACTGGATTGCAACTTCCATGATTCTTCACCATTAGCCATGTCAACTAGGGTTAATGGGAATTGCAGCCCAACAACAAATGTAAAGTCACCAGTTGTCTGCCTTGGCTCTTGACCTTCAGTACAGACAGCATTATAGGCAGCAATATCTGAGGCTGGCTCTAGTACAAATTGTAAAGGGACTCTATAAAATCTCAGAGGCAAGGGCAAAGAACAATCCTGGGTGAGATGGATCGATGATCCAGTAATTTAGGCCATTAATTCAAACAGTTTCATGAGTCCATAAAGTACCATAAAACATAAATACTGGCATAATTTCTCTCTCTCTGAATTAGGAGAACATTGGTGGAAATAAACCAAGAACATATATGTCAGATGGTATATTGCAGAATTTCAAGCATGCCCCATTTAAACGAGTTGATAGGGATAGGAATTGTGCAGCTGTAGTTGGACTGTAACTCCCAACAGGCCTAGTAGCTCTATAACCTATGGTAGGAATCCTAGAGATCTGAAGTAAAACAATCCTTGGGGAGCCATACCATTCCTGCCCCACCCCCATGGCCCAGATGAATATGCTACTTTCCACTAGAATAGACCAACTGAAGCAATGGAATTTACAAATGTGTTTGCTTACCATGCAGCAGTTGATTCAGTATGCCTACTTTAGCTGCGGCTAACAACTGAACATATCCCAAGAACTGTGAACCTGATAATGTAAGTTCTGGTTTTATTTAACAACATCATTTGCTGTTGTTAATTGAATTCACTGATGATGGTAAATTGAGAGGTGTCACCAACTATGGAGTAAATCATTGAAGGTTACAGGAGAGTTGAAAATCTATCAAATGAGAATTAAGTCAATATACACATTTACAACTGGAAGGCTTAATGAGTGAGATTTGGTTTGTATTATTAATAGCAAAGAGTGGGTTGATGAATTTTATAGAGGCAACCAGAAGGATAAAGGGCAATGCTTGGCAAAAACGAATGCTAGGAAAGAGAGTCAAGACTAAATTTTTCATTTAGTATTTTAGAACCTACAAGGATTTTTTAAAAAATGATTAACGTTGACTGTCTCACACTGATGATTCAGTGGCATTGATCAACATGCATATGCAGCTTATCCAGTCTGAGTGGAAAAGCTCAGCAATATTTTGAATATTCTTGTTATTTCATGCTTTGGTCAATATGAACCTTGACAGACCAACGTCAAAGGCCGGCATAGGCGCGGAGTGGGGGTGTGGCGTCTGCATGATGAATGCTCCAACCCCGCCCCCATGCTCATGTGACACTGCGTGCACCACCACATGGTAGGTGGCATCACAGTGCTCCTGTGGTGCAGCATCCAGATGATGCAGTGCCAAAAGAGCACTAAAAAGTTGTGGAGCCAGTGGCTATGTTGCCCCTTTCCACAACGCAAAAAGGAACCGCTTTTTGCACTGCAGATAGGCCAGATCAGGGCCACAGCATGTAGTTGCCATGGCCCTTATCTAGTGAAGAAAGAGATGGATGCAGGCTACCTTAGGGGTGGTCTGTTCAGCCCCTATGTATGGTAGACCTTGGTGGACAAAGCTGGCCCTGCATCAGCTTGTAAAGCTGTAAATTGGAAATACCTTACAGTAGTACTATTCATTACTTTTAAAAAAGTAAGCCACATTGATTTGCTCCAAAGGAAGTGTGCATCGGATCTGCTGCCACTTGAACATTCGAGTTTGGTGCAATGGCAAGAGTATTGGACAGAACCATAAAACTTACTGGAAGGTCTTGCACTAGTCACAGAGTTGTTGCTAGAATACAGTAGGGAGGAAGAAAGCAATGTTCACCATCCTTGTAGGAAAGACAGGATAGAAATGCATGCTTTCATACATACATACATACATACATACATACACGCAAGCCTACCATATATACTCGACTATAAGTTGATTTCATACATAAGTCGAGGGCAAGTTTTGGGGCCAAAGTTATGGATTTTGGTATGACCCATGGATAAGTCAAGGGTAAAACTTTGAGGATCCTCAGATCCATGGTGGCTCTTCAGCGTTTCCCTAGCAGTAGACAGAGGCAAAGGCACCTTTCCTTTTGCAGAAAGGGAGGGGTCTATAGATGCCCCACTGCCACCACCACTGCCACCTCCCTTTCCCAGGCAGGGCAATAGCCCTGCCAGACCCATAAGAGGCTTCTGGATGGCAGAGGTGCCATAAGAGCCAATGAATGGCAGAGGTGCCTTATTTGGCAGCGGATGGTGGTGAGGTAGTGTTTGTTTAGCTCCCTCTGAGGTGTCATCAGGTGCGCTCCACATCCTCCACACCCTCTGGTGACAGCCCTGCTGCTGCTGCAGGTGCTTCAACTACTACTACTAAACCTAATTAATTTGATTCACTTCATTATCTTTATGGAGATTCTGATATTTCATTTTAACATATTATGGTCTAAGGACTAATGCAATAAATATTCTGCTGTGGCTACTACTGCTGCTGTTGCTACTACTACAGTGGGCCCTTGGTATCAGTGGACTTGCCATCTACAGATTTAAGCATCCATGGACAGTAAGCTGCCTGTTGTCTCCAATAGTGGTGCATGTGCATGGCTTCACCATCATTAGGCACAACCCTCGTATACTCCAGTGGCAGCACATGCATGTGGCTGTGCCGCCATTAGGGACAAGAGGATTGTGTGCACGCACTGCCATTGGGGACAATGGGAATTGAGGTCCCACATATTTTGGCATCTCTGTGTGTGTGGATTCCAGAACATACTACCTGTGGATACCAAAGTCCCACTGTACTAGTGAACTCCAGCCAAGTCCCTATTGTAATCATACCTTTTTAGGCCACCCCAAAAATCCATGGCAATCTTAGTATTGGATTTTGGATTATGGACTTTGGAATTTGTTGTTTTGGGCAGTATGACTACCCCTGTGTTTGGCTAAGCTGAGTGGATTCATATCATTTGATACTACCTAGTTAGACTACCTAATAAATGTGGTTAGGATGGCATCTTTAGCCTGTTTTGCTGCTGCTGTGGATTCCAACCACTCCATTCTGTTCTCTGTTCCCTGTTTCCTGTTGATGGGTTGTTCCATTTTAGCTGACTAATGGCAGAACATCAGAACAAAACAGCCTGGACATCAGAAACAGGCAAAATGAATCCCCACCATCTTTCCAGATCAAGATAGAGATTTTTATCAGTTTGATACCCACTTGAAACCTGCAGTCTATGGCCATGTGTATTTCCCAAAGTCCATTTTTCTCCTGCTCCTGTAGCCCTTATTTTTTTCTGGATTTCCTTCCCAGTGGGAGAATTATGCCTCCAGTATCACAATAATGAAAGTGACTAGTCCAGCGCCTAACCCACACAACTAAAGCACTCCAAAGGGAGAGCCATCCAACTTCTATTTAAAGACTTCCACATTATTTGGAACTCTCCGAGGCAATCTATTTCACAGTCAAACAGCTCTTACCATCAGATATTTAAATCTTTAGATGGAATTTCTTTTCTTGTAATTTGGATTTATTGGTTCCCATTGTAATCTCTGGAGCAGCAAAAAACAAGCTTCTACATGACATCCCTTTGAATATTTAAAGATAACTAACATATAACTGTGAGAGCTAGCGTGGTGTAGCGGTTTGAACATTGGACTATGGATCTAGAGACCAGGCTTCAAATTTCTGCTCAGCCATGGTAACCCACTGGATGATCGTGGCAAAGTCACATTCTCTCAGCCTCAGAGGAAAGCAGAGGCATACCTCTTCTGAACAAATCTTGCCAAGAAACTCATAGAATCATAGAATCATAGAGTTGGAAGAGACCACAAGCCCCATCCAGTCTAACCTTCCATGCAGTCTCTTCCATACAGGGACTCACAGTCAAAGCACCCTGACAGATGGCCATCCATTTAAAGACTCCCAAAGAAGGAGACTCCACCACTTTCTGAGGGTGTGTGTTCCATTGTCAAATAGCTCTTACTGTCTGGAATTTCTACCTAATGTTACATGGAATCTTTTTTCCATTGTTCCATGTCCTATTCTCTGGAGCAGCAGAAAACAAGCTTGCTCTATCCTCCATATGACATGACATCCCTTCAAATAGTTAAACAGGGCTATCATATCACCTCTTAATCTTTTCTTCTCCAGGCTATGCATATCCAGCTTCCTAAGTCATTCCTCATAAAGCATAGTTTCCAGACCCTTTATCATTTTAGACCCTTTACCATTTTAGTCGCTCAACATTATTTTGAATTGTGATGCTCAGATCTAGACACAGTATTCCAACTTTAGGTCTGACCAAAGCAGAATAGAATGGCAGTATTACTTCCTTTGATCTAGATACTATAATTCCTATTGATGCAGTCTAGAATTGCATTGGCCTTTCTAGCTGTTGCATCTCACTGTTGACTCATGTACAAGTTATGATCTACTAGGACTCCTAGATCCCTTTCACATGTATTCTTGTTAAGCCAGGTGTCCCCCATCCTATATCTATGCATTTCACCCCCCCCCCCCCCCGCCCTCCCCCGTGGCCCCCTCTCTTATGGGGGAGTTTCTCGGGGCCCCCCCCCCCCCACGTAAGACAAATTCCATGTATGCTTGAACTCCATTGAAACTAATGGGCCTTGGGCACGGTGGCGCACACTTGCCATGAGCACACACATGCCATTTCCTCCTTGTTGTGCAGCTTTCAGCACTATACCTTACATTTCTCTGTGTTGAAATTTATTTTGTTACCTTTGTCCCATCTTTCTAATCTATTAAGGTCATTTTGAATTTTGATCCTGTCCTCTGGGCTATTAGCTATTCCTCTTAATTTGGTGCCATCTGCAAATTTGATAAGCATGCCATCTATTCTTTCATCGAAGTCACTGATAAAGATATTGAATAGCACTGGACCCAGGACAGAACCCTGTGGCATCCCACTGGCCACTTCTCTCCATAATGAAAAATAGAGATTGCTGAGCACCCTTTGGGTTCACCCATTCAACCAACTGCTAATCCATTTAACAGTTGCATTGTCTAATCCACATTTTACTAGCTTGTTTGCAAGAATGGCATGTAGGACCTTGTCAAAGGTCTTACTGAAATTAAGAAAACTCTGTAATAGTTTCACATCAGCATCATCAGAAGTTGGAAATGACTTGAAGACACACAACAATCTGACTACCCCCTCAGTCTTTTCTTCTCTAAACTAAACATACCCATTTCCCTAAATTGTTCTTCATTGGGGTTGACAAAGAATCCCCCAAAACACCTTGTTTAATAGGCAATTGATGAAAAAAGTGTATTTAACCCCTAACCAGACGTGCCCTTCCAGCTGCTTCCAGTTTCATGCAGATGGTGGGCTGGTGCAACTTCAAGAGGATCCTGGGGTGGGACAAAATGTCCTCCAATCCTCCATCCCACCCTAAGCTTGCTTACTTCTGCTCCAAAGAGAGACATTAATGTCAACAAAATGGAATTAATACCAATGAACAAAAATTTTGGAATAAAGAAAGACTGGCATATTTTAAATCAGTTACAGAGTACCATTGTCTCTTTGGTAATTCATAGCCAATAAATAACAAGAATAGTTATTCAGTACTGCCATAGATCTTTCTGATGTGAAGAACATAATGAGCCACTTCTTAATAATTAATAAGACTCCTGCAGTCAATCAATAGCCTGTCAGTAAGAATGAGCATTTCATATCCCCTTGTTTGTTTCCCTACCTCATACACAGGTAAGTGGGCATGCGTGCACTCCCGCCAAGCAGAGTACAAAATGGTATATCTGTTAAATTTAAGTTATGAGGGTTTCCTTCTCACAAGGAAATGAATAAAGCAGTTGTGATTCATCTTGCTTTAGCAGAAACATAAGCAAAAGGATTTGATTGGGCCCTTTGAGAGATCAAACAGAGAAAAAGTACTATAAAAGCAAATAATTGGGGATCAGGGGAGCCTCAGTGCTTTGCAGTGCACTCCTCTTAATACCCTCCATGTGTCACTGTTAAATAATTTCTCAGTTTCCTTTTTGTTTTCTTTTGTTGTATTGTCTACTCTCAAAATGTGAGACTGTTTTGGGTCATGTAATAACAGCAGAAAATCCTTCAGCGCTTGCAGTGATGCAAAGCAAAAAGACTTTGGGCTTTATCCTGCACTGGTGTGTCTGGATCTTGCACTTCCAGACTGTCCCAATCAGAGTTTAGAGAAATTACATTTTTTGGACTACAACTCCCAGAACCAGCCAGACAGCATGGACATCAGAAATCCTCAACCACCTGAAGGATTCTAAGAGTTATAGTTGTAAAAATAACAGCCGAAACAGTAAGTAACTTCACTTGGCCTGGCCCCTCAAAATCTGACAAGTATAATTCAATCATGCTCTGATCATTGGCAGGATGACCCTCCTTCTCCCCCTGTAGCTGAAGCCTGATAAAACAGGTTGTGTATGTTTGTGGGAATTACAATAGTGGTGATAGTGTCAAAATCATGACTAAGGACATTATCATATGAGCCCCATTCTTGCTGTGACTGTGGGCCAATACAGACTGGCTAGATAAGGGCTGAGACTTCACACTCTCAGAAACCCTAGTCCAGACATCGTGTGCCGTGATGGTGTCTGTTGTGCACAGCGTCCAAATGGTGCTGCACATGCGGGGCATCATAAGGCTGTGCTGAGATCTAGACTATCTAACAGACCATATTTCTGGGCTCTAAGACCATCAGGAGAGGACCTTCTCTCAGTCTCACCATCATCACTTGATCCTACAGGAATTGTTGTTGTTGTTGTTGTTGTTGTTGTTAGCATGGTTGGTGGGGACAAGAGAGAGGGCCTTCCCAAGGCTACCCTCAGACTCTGGAACTCCCTTCCCAGGAAGGCCAGAATGGCCTTGTCCTGCTATCAGCAGGCTAAAACTTTTTTATTCCGACAGGCTTTTAAAACAGAAAGTTTTGAATGAATGGGCTAGGGAGTACTGTATTGTTTTAAACTGAACTGTTCTTGACAGCTTTTTATCTTTTAAAATTGCATTTTATATTTTTAACTTGATACTGTGTTTTAATACTCTATTTTAATACTCTGAATAATTTAATTCTGTTTTAATCTTTACCTTTTGTATGTTTTTAATTGTATTGTTCTTTTAAATTATAAGTTGCTGTGAGTCTCAGTTCGGGGGGAAAGTGGGATACAAATAAATCTAGCAACAACAATATGCTATGCAATATGCCGTTGCTTGTGACTAAAGCTTGGGAAAGTTACAATTAAAATTACCTAACTGATTTTATCCAGATCTGCATATGTGTTAGTTGTTTTAATGGTTAGAAATCATTTAAACAGTTTGTCCTGTTTTAACTTGTTAAATTGTTTGATATGCTTTTAGTTGATTTAAATTATTTTTTACTATTTTGTATTTCCCAAAATGGTTAAGCCTGTTTTATCTGATATAATCCTGTGATTCTATGATATATAGCAGAACAGGAATATTTAAATTCAGTACATAGATAATTTACACAGGTACATATGTGGTACTGCTACATTTCCTTTCAACAGTATCTCTATGTCTCCATGGAAAGAACTGACATACTGCTGGTCTATACAGTGTTTTAAAACGGTTCAGCTTTAATAGCTAATTGAAAAGCAATATTTAGATCAATGCACATAACTGTATGAGTAGTTCTGTTTTGGAAAACAACTTCTACAGATTTTCTATGATTCTTTTTCAGTGTCCAGTAGGTGGCGCCTTGAACCAGTTTTCTCTGTTCCCTTGGAATACTCTGAATATACTGAAACGAAACAAGTTTATGCTTCTTCCCCAGGCCACTCATGCCAAGCCCAATGGGGCGATCTGAGTGTGAATGTAAGAGGAAACAAGGAAACCTGGCTGGCAGGCACGATGACCACCAACACAATGCTTATTTCTTGAAACATCTGCAAGAGTGCAAAGCACTGAGACAAAAAAGAGCAGAGGAATTACAAGGTAATTACCTCTTTGCAAGTGAGGAAGAGGCTGTGGGCTTCCTAGTCAATTGGCAGGTTAAGGATGGAGTCATTTCTCACCAAGCAGAGGGATTTATTAGGAAAAAAGTGACAGATTCTGTACCTCTTTCTAGGTTCTGTGGTGCCAACTTTATCACAAACACAATCACAATTTAATTTCCAATGCAGGCCAAGTATTGCTTGTCCCAAATTCTGAAATCTGAAATACTCCGAAATCCAAGGTGGCCGTGATAGTGATACCTTTACATACTGATAGTGCATTGCACCATTTTGTTCCTTCCTAAATATATACCAGAAAATATTGTTGTCTTATTCAAGGTGAAAAGAGTCTACAACTACTTAGCCCTGGTAAATGCAGCTTCCCCCCCCATCTCTCCCTCTTCTTCTGAATTCAGCCAGCCAGTACAGTCCCTTCCTTTGGGTTTCCTCAGCCATTGGACCAAACCAATACTCATAGGGGTTATCTGTCCATTTCCAGAAAAAGAAGCTATGACATTCTTTGGTACAAGTTAAGAAGACTCCATAGAATGTTGCTATGGCAATTAAAGTGGAATCATACCACTACAGCTATGTAGTATGAAAGGGCCTTAGTTGCTGGGGAACAACAGCAGGAGAGAGCTATTTGCTTCATGTCCTGCTTGCAGGCTTTTCAGAGACATCTATGGGATTACACTGGAAAACAGAAACAAACACAACCGTCAGGTGGGTTGTCTTCCATGTTTGTTTTAAACCTCACATTTCCCCATCCTTGCTATGGATAAATTTGTTAATTGTGATAAGTTGCTCTCAAAATTTTCTATGGGGATGGAGTAAGCTTGAAAAAAAATTATAACACTTTTCCCACAAAAGGCTGGAACATCAAACATACATATCCCACACACTGGTTGGGAGACTATGGCTGCAATGTGACATCCCCTTAGTGTGGCATAAATAGTCACATGTGGAGTTATGCTATGTCAGCACTATAGAAGCCCCATGCAGAATAGTAATGTAATATAGCACTTGTCAGTAACTGGGTGCTGTTGTGCAAAGTGAAACCTCAGAATTCAGTGTGCAACTTGTATGTGTAAAGTACAACCGCAACGCATAATACTGCAGTATGTGCAAATCCACTTCCACCATTGTCAACAGAATACGTCTGTTGAACTACACTGGATAATTCACCCCACATATGTAGTGCGACTTACACATGTAGTGCAATTCATCTGGAGTTGGGAGATGTTGATGTGCAACATTCATCTACTGTATTTGCAAAGATATCTGCAAATTTTAGTTTTCCACATATCCCTAAACCTGTCTTTTTACTAAAGGCAGCCCCATCTCTAAGTTTTACTTTGCAAATTTTGGTAAATCTGCAGCAGAATTAACAAGAAGTTCAAAATGAACCCAAACAAAATTATCACCCAGTCTTATGTAGAATATTTTTTTTGAAGGGTCTATCCAATTTAGGGTTGCCAGGGTGAATACAGAACATGGCTTCTGTAGTTTTAATAGTCAGAAGATCTTAAATAAGGAAGAGGTCTGGTGGAACTACAGCACTCTCCTCTGCCTCTCCCCCAAAACCCACCTCTTAGTTGTTGCAGCCATGCAGCAGCTATTTACTGGCCAGTATAAAGTAGGAGCAGCAGTTCAATATGTCTCACCTCTGTTCCTGGAGCTGAGGAATGGACCACTATGTTGGGGCCACAGACCAATTTTCACTCATCCAACACACCATGTGGGGCATACCTCTTGGGGACAGCCCAAATATCTTCATTTTGCTTTGCAGTCAAAATGGTGGGTCAACACACAGGTAAGTCCCATTGATCATTTTGTCAAGTGTTGATCTAGGGTGCATTTATGCTGTAGAAATAACTAGGTTTGACACCACTTCAACTGCCATGGCTCTATGCAACAGAATACTAGGATTTGTAGTTTTGTGATGCACCAGCATTCTTTGGCAGAGAAGATTGAAAATCTTATAAAACTACAAATCCCAGGATTCCATAGGATGGAGCTACAGCACGAAAAGTGGTGTCAAACCATTATTTCTTCAGTGCAGTCTGTAGTTGAGCATAAAGATCACTGTGGAACTGTCAGCTAAGAGGGTCCTGTTATTATATCCATCATTTAAGGAGGATAAAAGGAAAATCTCAGGAATGAACATCTGGAGAGAACAGAAATTCACACAAGAAGCTAGTAAGAAAGGTGGAAGTTGTCAACATTTTTTGAGCCAAGTATATGCATTGTCTGTGAACACAGGGTGGGGATTAAAGTACCTCAATTGCATCCATCAAATATGTTTAACTTCAGGAAGATTGTTTATTTGAGGCAATCAGCTCAAATCGATTCCAGACACAATTCAGAATGCTCTTCGCATTCGGCATGGAGCACAGAACCACAAATAGGTTTAGGAACAATTGGGGTATTACAGAGAAAGGTGCTATTTTCAGAACTTGCTATACTTTCTTTCTTCTTTCCCGTATAGGGAAATGGCTTTTCATTCACATAAAGGTGAAAAAAATTTCTGACACATGTTGTCTGGCCCTTTCCCCCAATTCATACTTGACAAATGTTGGTTTTGTCAGTTCTTAGTTGAATGGATTGAATCAACACTTCCTCAACTAATGTGCAGGTTGCAATACTGTATGATGTACTTAAAATATCTTTTAAGTTGTGCTCTCCAGGCTTTTACAGAGAACTCTTTCCTAGCCCTGTCTGGGGATACCAGAAACTTGCTTTTTTAAATTTTAAACTAAGAGTGGGCCATTTTTAGCATCTTCTGAGTGCACAGACCACACTGGCACCATTTTTTTTTTTTTTTACATTCAGAAATGACATTTTCATCTCTAGAAAGTCCATTTCAGTCATTTTCAAATCATTTTCAGACTGTTTAAGGGTGGAAGGCAAAAATGTATCTTCTGAAGGCAATTTTCAGTCAGGAAAATGTAATAATAATAATAATAATTTGTTTTATTTATATACCGCTATTCCAAAGATCATAGCGGTGAACAGCAAGTAAGCTAATTTGCCCCCAACAGTCTGGGTACTCATTTTAGCGACCTCGGAAGGATGCAAGCCTGAGTGGAGCTTAGGCCCTTTTGCTGGTCTTGAACTCGCAACCTTGTGGTTTCGAGTGTATGGCTGCAGTACAGGCATTTAACCACTGCGCCACCAGGGCTCCTTGTATGCGTGTGTGGGCTTGCTTGTGAGAATAGTGATGGCAGTGGATCATTTTTTCTTTAAAAATAACATTGGGGGGGGGGGAGTCTGTCAGGACTGGGGGGCAAGGATTACAGAGCCCCCAACACATGAAGACTATGGCTTACAAAACTGCTACACCTGTTTAAAACCCAGAAGTATAAAAGCTGTTTAAAATGTTTTAATTATATTTTATTTCAGTTTTAGTAATTAGCAGTCTTGAGTGCTGTTTTGTAGCAGAAAGGATATAAATTGAACAAATGAATAAATATATGAATAACTGTGAGAAAGCAGATACAAAAGGTAGGAAAGAAAGGAGGCATGCGTCCTTATCAAAACTGGTCAAAAATCAGAAAAATGTTCAAAGTCCTAAGGCAGGATAAGCTATATGGGTCCTGTAGCTTATATGACTTTCTTTGAATCAGTTGATGCAGCCCTATAGCGCTTCTGTCACCAATGAATCTGTTATCAGATCAGTGATCACTGCACAACATGTGGCCAAAATTAGAGCTGCCTCAGTAAGCAGTGGATCCCTGTGAGATGCTCTCCTCCATGCTCTTATACCCTCCAACATTTCACAAATGAAAATTGGGACACATATGGCCAAACAACATCAAAGTGTGGTCAAGGTGACAAAAGGTATTAATGAGGAAAAACACAAAAGCTAGAAGAAGCTGCAGAAGTTTGCTTTTGGCTGAACTTAATGGGAAGAGCTCAGATTTCAGATTCTCCAAGATTGCTTCTTTCTTTCCTCCCCAGTCCCCTGGTTGAATACAAACTACTTTTGCACATTGAGCTTATTTTGCAGCAATTAAAGTAAGCTGGGGACAAAGGGGGAAAGTGGAAAGAGGAGAGAGCAACGGCAACATATTAAAGTCAGCTGGAAAAGTGGGATGGCAGAAGATTACTAGAAATTGTATCTGCAAAGGTAGATAGTTGGAGAATCAGTAGTCTGTCATCAGTGATGTACTGAAGTCTTTTGTTTCAAGTTTCAAGTCAAATCTCAGGTCTCTACTGTCAAGTCTCAAGTCCTTGCAAGATACTTTGAAGCCAATTCTCAGGTCAGGTCTCAAGTCTGGGAGCCAACTTTAAACAGAAAAAAGAACATTAAGCAATAGGCTCAAGGTGGGGCTTGAGGTCTTCTCAGCAGCCTGTCACTGCCACACATTGGAGGAAAAGGAGCCTTCTAAACCTTTTGAAAAGCTTTCGATCAGTAGTTTCCAAACTTTGGTCCTCCAAGTGTTTTGAACTTCACTGCCCAGAAGCCCAAGCCAGTTTAGCCAATAGTCAGGAATTCTGGGAGCTGCATTCCAAAACATCTGGAAGAATAAAGTTTGGGATCCACTGCTTTAAGAAGGATGTGTCTGCCTCAAACCCATTGTCTAATACATTTGCTATTCCTCCTCTGAGAAATACACGACAGTCTCTGAGGGAAGGTCTTGCCAGGTGATCAAAGTGAATGATGCCAGCAAGTCACAGGTTGAGTTAAGTCAATGCATTATTTATTAGCAAGGTGAGTCACTGATGTGACTTGAGTCCAAGTCAATCAACCTGAGTCTACATCACTGTCTGTCAGGGCTTTATGGTTCAGGAGAACATTTTGGAAAGCTCCACCATCACAGATTTGCTGAAGTTGCTTCTGAATTTTGTAGGCCATTTCAGCAGGGGCAGATGTGGCAGGGAAAGAGTGGGTTGTCTGAAGGGATGTAGGGAAGCCACTGTGGACTCTTTGCTCTGACGAATTTGCCCATCCCTTCTCTAATGTAATATTTACAACCCCTCTCTCTTTTTTTGATAAGGAATATTCTCAGCAACTCTACATATATATCCAGCCAACCCTCCCAATATCCATTTGAGGTGCCTTTTCCTTCAGTAACAAAAGGCAAAAGCATTTCAGGCATGCCAACGTATCTTCAGTTATTGATTCATCTGGAAATACTAGTAGAAATATCTGAAAACTGTTGTTTATTGCTCGTATTTTAAGCACACAACTGTTTAATTACACAAACACACAGCATCCTGGATAGGGAGTCTTAAGTCAAGATTTAGACCTATGTGGTGCTTCTAAACATAATCAACATGTCTAATGGCATTCTATATTTTGAGGGGGAAAGCCCTGAAATAGCCAGAAACATTTTCTTTGAAGTATAACTTAAGTATGCATGCACAGGATTATAGTATCAAAAGACTTTGTTTGCCTTCTCTGGATGGGCTTGAAAAAGGCATTGATATGACAGAGAATAGAGCTCCTTTGAGGCTATCATAGTCCATCAGGTAAATAATTCATATTTTATAGTTGAAGATGCTTAAGTAAATGCTTATATAAAGGGCTTGAGCCTCTCCTGACTAAGTGCTGGGTTACCTCAGTGTGGTGCTTTTGATTTCATTGGCATTCAATACAAAGACGGCAGGAAATGTTCTTCAAGCATCATATGGGACATTTCCCTCCCTAAGAACACATTTCAACAGGCTTATGGAATATTTACCCTCAATTCCCATAATCGGTAGGGACTAACTACTTCCTAGTGCTTTGAGGGAAAGGATGAGATGGTCTATTTCTTGAAGAGTAGCCTGTAAATAAGTGTGTAGAAGTTGGCAATAGGCTGCCTGGGTTGAATCCTGCCCTCTCAGCAGTGATGTTTCCCTACTTGCAAGAGCTACTTGGCCAAAAAATTGGGTGACTACTTCTGCCTCTCCCTCCAAAGCACTGCTAGTGGCTTCCATGGGAATGTGGCAGTGAATCTGTTCTGGGTTTTCGTCCAGACTTTAAAGGGTCTGTCTATCTATCTGTCTGCTGAATCCGAACTAAGGATGCATCTGCATGGTAGAAATAATGCAGTTTGACACCACTTTAACGGCCCTGACTCCATCCTACAGAATCCTGGGATGTGAAGGTTTGTGAGGTACCAGCATGCTTTGGCTGAGAAGGCTAAATACCTTATAAAAGTACAAATCTCAGAAATCCATAGGCTAGAGCTACAGCTCTCAAAGTGGTGTCAAACTACATTATTTCTACAGTGTTGATGTACCCTAAAACTGACATGGAAGTCACCAGATGCCATTATTTCTAAGTGGCCTAGCTAATAGGCAAGGGTATGTACACTGGAATATGAGTTTGGGAAAGTTAGACCCCATGTAAGGGCAGTTTATAACTAGCAGAACTGGCCCCCAGACAAAGATTTCTTAATCATATTCTCCACTTCTTTTCCAGATTTGTATCTTATTGCCAGGCAACAATGCATATATTACCACAATGGTTGCAAAATTAGCCTTGGCCACATGTAAGTTAAGAACTAGGCATCAAAATCATTTATAAGAATTACATGGAGGTGATGAAAATACTTGGTAGCCATTCCAGGGGGTGTTTAATTTAATCTGTATTAAAGATCATTTTATATTTTTGCATTTCATAGAATAGAATAATAGAATCATAGAATTGGAAGAGACCGCATGGGCCATCCAGTCCAACCCCCTGCCATGCAGGAAATCCAAATCAAAGCATCCCCAACAGATGGCCATCCAGCCTCTGCTTAAAGACCTCCAAGGAAGGAGAATCCACTACACTCCGAGGGAGTGTGTTCCACTGTCGAACAGCCCTTACTGTCAGGAAGTTCTTCCTAATGTTGAGGTGGAATCTCTTTTCCTGTTGCTTGCATCCATTGTTCCGGGTCCTAGTCTCTGGAGCAGCAGAAAACAAGCTTGCTCCCTCCTGAATATGACATCCTTTCAAATATTTAAACAGGGCTATCATATCACCTCTTAACCTTCTCCAGGCTAAACATCCCCAGCTCCCTGAGTCATTCCTCAGAGGGCAAGATTTCCAGACCTTTCACCATTTTAGTCGCCCTCCTCTGGACACGCTCCAGTTTCTCAATGTCCTTTTTGAATTGTGGTGCCCAGAACTGGACACAATATCCCAGATGGGGCCTGACCAGAGCAGAATACAGTGGCACTATTACTTCACTTGATCTAGGCACTATACTTTTATTGATGCAGCCTAAAATTACATTGGCCTTTTTAGCTGCCGCATCGCACTGTTGACTCATGTTCAACTTGTGGTCTACTTGGACTCCCAGATCCCTTTCACATGTAGTTTCATTCAGCCAGGTGTCTCCCTGGGTGTATATATACTGTGTAAGCCTGGGATTGATATATATATATATATATTATAATAATGTATATATACACCCAATTTTTCCAGGCAAAGCATTCTCTGAAGGTGCCAGCCACAGATGCTGGCGAAACAGCAGAAAGAAACATGGCCACATAGCCTGAAAAACCCACAGAAAACCATGAAAATCTTCGACTTTACATCCCTGTTCAATTGTCCCATCAGTAAAGCTTGCATGAAATTGCCATTTGGCAATAATGGAAGTTCCCATTATTGCCAAGTGGTGACTCCATGCATGCTTTACTGATGGGGCAAGCAAGCAGGGTTGCCTCCATGATGCTTTTCAGATGAGAGAAGTGTGCGTTGGTGTGAATGCTGATCACGGGTTTTGCATGATTTTGCATGATTCTGTTGTGATTTATACAAAGTAAGCATCCTGTGTGATAAACTCCTCAGACTCAAACTAGCAAAACTATTTCAGGCTGCAAGTAGAAGGGAGCAAATTTGAATTCTCATGTACAGTGGTTCTCACACATTTTACCCTTGTGACCCTCTTTGCATCTACATGTAAACATTGCCACCCCATGTAGTATATGAAGAAAAATATTTTGTTTGTTTAGCATATGTATTTTCATCCACACATTCATGCATATTCATATTTTAACATTTTATAAGGAAGTATCTCTTCTCTTCCTCCTCCTTTTCCTCCTGTCTCAGGCAAATCCTTGAAACACCTGCCTTGTCTTTCTTGTCCCCTCCAGGAGAAAACAAAACACCTGCCTTGTCTTTCTCTTCCTCCTCTAGGAAGACAAGGAGGGATTGGGGCTTCCAAATCCCATGTCCTCCTTGAATAATTCTCATGCGTCCCCTGGGGGTTCCACCTCACAGTTTGAAACCTACTGCTTATGTAGATTCCTGGATAATAGCACAAGCCACTATACAACCCTGGCAATTCCTAGGAATGTATTGCTTGGCATTTTAAACTGGCTCCATCCTCCTGGGCTGCAGCTGGGATACAGGATGGAGGCGGGGATTATTGCTCACTAAGTCACTGCCAAATCACCAGCCCAGGCCCAAGCCATGCTCCATCAGCACTTTTTAGAAGTTGGAAAGCTTTCTGTGTGGCTTCGACCCGGCTGGGACCCGGGCTGACGGTGGCCAGTGATTTGGCGGCGATTTATTGTGTGACAATCTCCGCCTCCATTCCATGCCCAAGCTTCAGCCCGGGAGGCTGGAGCCGATCTAAAACACCAACTGATAAATTCCCTAGTTTCATCTAATCGTGTGACCTATGGCAAAGGTTATAAGATTACCATCTTCCGATTGCATGTAGAGAAACTGACTGGAATGGCAGATGGCAGAATGAACATGCCCCACCACTCCTGAGGCTATTGAGGTAAAGTATATTTACAGATTTTATCAAAGGAAGCCTGCCATGAAATTGTGAACAACCTCAAGAGTTTTCAGGCATGTGGGAGAGCAAAAAGATCAGAATGCCTTTATGAACAATCACAAGGGTAAGGCATATTTTTTTTACAAAACTTTTTTTGCAATTAGTACAATTTTTGTGCAAAACTGCACTTTTTCAACAAGGAAAAGCCTTTGCAAAATGAATGCAAGAAATCTTCCCCAAATGTGAAAAGATAGAGAAAAATTTCCAAAATGCTCCTAATCTCATCATGAAGCAGGGCAGATGTTAATATTAGACCAACAAGAGCTGCAGAAGGGCACAATGCTGTTCTTTGAAGGGCACAAAATTTGAAAAGGAACAGGCACACAAAGTGAGATTTTGATGTACCTTGAATTGAAACTTTTAAGATACTTAACATTTTAATTTGTATTTAAGAAAGATAATCCGAAACTGTATCTGCACTTCAGAAATAACCCAGTCTGACACCACTTTAACTACCATGGCTCATTGGTATGGATTTCTGGATTTGTAGTTTGGTGACATAATTAGCCTTTTCTATCAGAGAGTTCTGGGGCCACAACTTATTACAATTCCCAGAATTCCATAGCATTGTGCTATGGCAGTCAAAGTGGTATCAAACTGGACTATTTCTGCAGAGAGGATGCAGAGCAAGATGATTATAATAAAATAATAAAACTTTTATTTATACCTTGCCCCTCTGTCAAAGACAATTGGTTGCATTGCTTATTTTTGAAACTGAAAACGAAGTTATCAATCTCAAGTTTTGTGCTTTTCATTTTTCTACAAGACATCTGGTTTTTTGACCATTGAGGTCAGTAATTTCAGAAGGAACTGGCAAAACCACCTGCGACTACTCCTTGTCTACAAAAACCCTATCAAATTCATGGGTTCTCCATAGGTCATAAGGGAACTTGATGGTGCATGCACACACACTTTTTTGGGTTCAGGGGGGAGTGCAAGTAGCCTTCCCTAGGGCACAAAATAGGCTAGCACTAGCACTGCCAAACAGAAAAATAAAGCATTTGACATGTTTCATTCTTACATGTGGACACAAAATAAATGAAGATTTGCATCCCTACCTGTAGCAGCTGACTGAAGGCTGAGGAAAGGTCATATTGATCATGTTGCTGTCACCCTGAACAGGGAAAGCAGGAGAAAGATATTAGTGGTCTGCAGATACTCTGTCTCAGCACCTGTCAGCTGAGATGGTCACTCCAATGTAGAGCTAGAGCTGGAACAAGCTACTATTCTGAAATATGGAAAAAACACTGATCAACCTTAACAGCATTGTCATAAGCATAATGCATTGGGCACTCTTAAAAGCATAATCATCAGCTCCCTGTACCAACCTAGTTATAGAAAAGGAGCATGTTTAGCCTCACTAACCTTCCCCAGTGCAGTGGAGTATGACAGATCCCCTCTCTTGTTATTTGCTGTCAGATCAGCTTTGACTTATAGTGACCCTGTGAATGAGATACTTCCATGAGCCCCGGTCATCAGCAGCCCCGCTCAGGTTTTGCAAATAAAGGGTTGTGGCTTCTTTGATTGAACCATTCTATCTGCCATGCGGTTTTCCTTTTTTTCCTACTGACTTGCACTTTACTGAGCATTATCATGTTTTCCAATGTCTCTTGCCATTTTATAATATGTCCAAAGTACAGTAGCATCAGTTTAGCAATCTTGACTTTTATTGAGAGCATTTTATACTTTCCATAGTACATCCAAAGTATCATCAGTCCAAGCAAAATTTGAATGGCAGCAAATTATATTTTTGTAGACCATAACAGATTAAATAGATAGATGAAAGACAGGTTTGAGACAGACAAATAATGCTCTAAAATGGTCAGCTCTGGGACTTGTAGGATTCTCCAGATGTTGTTGAACTGCTGCTCCCAGCATCCCTCACAAATGTACTCACATTGGTGGGTTGATGGTATTCAAATGTGCATTCCCTTTGTCTATACATTCTGAAGTGTTACAGTCTGGGAAAAGCTTTACTGCTTTATTCTTCTGATCCTAGAAACAGCCCAGGAAATTAATTTCATTTAGATAATTTTAAATAGGTACTTAACTCTCCCCACTGAAATTATTGGTACTTAATATTTGGCTGAATCCTGCTTGTAATTGTGAAATAAATAAATAAATACAGGAAGATGTAAACAACAAATTTAGTTTTTAAATATTTCTCCCAACACTCACTGTTGCTATGTAACAAAATAATTAAGATGTGCATGAAGAAATGAGTGAATTATCTAACGTTTGTTGGCTCGCCAATATATTCTGAATCTGAATCTGAATTTACCATTTTTTTTTCCAGAGGATATTACTGAAAGATACAATATTTTGGGTCAGTGGCTAAAACCCAATATTATGTGAAGATACATTTCATAATCTTAGACTGTATAATTTTTCAGTAACCCCCTGTCATCTTAAAAGATACCATGAAGAGGAAAACAGTACTTACACATTGAAAAAACAAACCCACTACATTAAGGAACATTTTCCAAAAAGAGAAAAAAAGAAGACCTGCAGCAGAAATTATGTTTATTTTTCTCCCAATAGCTTGGAGTAAGCACATTTTATATGCAGGAAGACATTGCTAAATTCATAGTCCATTGCAAAATTGATAGCTAAGATTCTCAGTAGCAATTAACAATACGAGTGTCAAGAACTACCAATTATTTTGCCTTTGATGTATTATATGCTTCTCTTTGTTCATAAGCTTCTGAATGTATAATAGACAAAGTCATCAAATTTAGGGCATGACAACTTTCTCAATGCAACCTAATTCAGGGAGGGACAACTGCAGCTGGTTAAAGGGATGCGTTATCTCCCATCCCAGGGGACATAGAGGGCCACCCTCTCTGCCAATATTATCCCCCCATAAGGGATGCAGGAAGCAATTTTGCCACATTTTTATGCTCTAAAAACTAGGGTCTATATGAGAGCTAGTGTGATGTTGTGGTTTGAGCATTGGACTACAGTTTTGGAAACCAGGGTATAAATTCCTATTTGGTCATGGAAACCCACTGGGTGACCTTGGGCAAGTCACACTCTCTCAGGCCCAGTACAGACCGCCAGTTTGCGGCGACCTGGGGCCAATTTTAGGGTTCCAGAGCATGCAGCATCCGTGCGCTCCAGAACCCTAACACGTATGGACGGTGCCATCTTTACCTGGCACCATCCATAGGGCGCACACATGCATGATGCAAGCGCGGTGCCACGTCTGCACCTCTGGGCACCACGCTTGCTTCATGGATGCATCACAGTGCGCCAATAGCACACTGATCACGTCCCTGCGCACAAAAAAGAACCTGCTTTTTCCAGGTTTTTTTTTAATCTGGAGGGATGCTGTGTGGTTGGCTGCTGCGGCGTCCCTCTGGAGGGAAACTGGGCGCTTCCAGCCCATCCCTTTGGGGCAGTCTGGAGAGTCCCTTAGTCTCAGAGGAAAGCAAAGACAAACCTCCTCTGAACAAATCTTAGCACGAAAAACCCGTGATAGGTTCTCCTTACTGTTGCCATAAATTAGAAACAATTTGAAGGCACAGTATAATGAGCTATTATAGGCTCTGGAGATACCTTTTAATTTCCAACAGGAATTGGACTAGACATAACCCAGAGAAAAAAATGACCTGTGGGCTGTACTTCCCCAACCTCTGATCAAGCCTGCTTGTTTGTTTGTTGTCTATCAGACAGACCTCCAGATCTTCTTGGACTTTAACTCTCAGGATTTCTCCACCTTGACCATGCTGGCTAAGCAAAACAGAAGTGGTTTCTCACTCCACCCCTTCACACTAAGTGAGTGAGAGTCCTTGTCAGCTAACTTGGAGTCAGTCTGGGGTCACTTGCCATTACTCTCTGGCCACATGAGTGTCCCACCCATGATGGTGGCTGAACCAGCTAGTGAGAGTTACTATCAACAATCCACTTAAGCATTCGTAAGTACTGGATTTTCAGGATATTAAAATAGGAAATGAGCAGGATCTTTTGTACTAATGTAGGCGATTTATTATATGCATTCATAAATTTATAAACATAAGGTTCCTCTTAGACAGAGATGTGAAAATAATAGTGGAAAGCACTTTAAAAGCAGAAAACAGTGAATAAAGAAGCTCCATGTGCTGTTTGATGGCCAACTATTTATTATGTGAAGTGGAAGGCTTCCATGCCCAGCATCCATAGTTTTCGCTGGGGTTTTTTGGGCTATTTGGCCATTTTCTAGAAGAGTTTGCTGCTGATGTTTCACCAGCATCAGTGGCTGGCATTTTCAGAGAATGTTGGCATGAAAGTGAGTGGGATATACATATACAGAGTGACCCTGGGTTGGGAGAAACGATTTCCATGTTAATCTGTGTATTGGTTTGTTGTTGAATGGCAGGGCCTCAGGGAGAGAGGATATACAAAGAGGATTTGCATCTGTTTAATTAGAGATCCATTCACTGCTGGGAAAACCCCTGACCCTGGTGGTTTTCATTTGCATGTGCTGAGTCTTGATTTTAGTGTTTTTCAGGACTGGTAGCCAAACTTTGCTAACTTTAAGGTTTCTTCTTTCCTGTTGAAGTTGTCCAGGTGTTTATGGATTTCAATGGCTTCCCTGTGCATTCTGACCTGATAGTTGTTGGCATGGTCCACAATTTCAGTCTTTTCAATAGCATTTTATGCCCAGGATGGTTTATAATGTGTTCTGCTAATGCTGATTTTTCTGGCTGACCCAGTATGCAGTGTCTCTCATGTTCCTTGATTCATGTTTGAACACTGCATTTAAACACCGCACTCACTTCCAAGCCAGCATTCTCTGAAGAACATGGCCACATAGCCCCAAAAAAACCCACAAAAAACTTTTTTTACTTTTAAAATAGACCAATGCATTTTGGCTTGTATAAGAAAAGACCTTCTTCAGAGGCTAAAAACAAACATAAATATAGTATAGGTATTAAAAAGAGAAGACAATACGAAATTAACTATATCCATAAAACCACATAGAATAAGTTAACAGCTCTAATTCAAGATAGAACAATGGAAAAATAGAGAATGAATGGTGTTTAATAAGAAACTATAGTAATTTTTTCAATAATTACTGGAAAAAAAACTTGATAGTTAGGAACTGTTACTCTCCTCAGAAGTAGAAAGAT
Source organism: Sceloporus undulatus (assembly GCF_019175285.1). Lineage (NCBI taxonomy): Eukaryota > Metazoa > Chordata > Lepidosauria > Squamata > Phrynosomatidae > Sceloporus > Sceloporus undulatus. The sequence goes on from NC_056524.1 coordinate 19,225,251, forward strand.
GATTGAAATGAAAAAATGTATTAGAGCAAATTATTGGTGTGCATCAGTTATGGTATAGCAATCAATTACTTTATAGTGAACTAAGAACGAATAAAGGTTTAATTTAATTTTACTTATAGGTAGATGATGAGAAGCAGATTTAGAAGTTCTCAAAATCGACTCTTAGAGGAGTCAAGAATATTAAACTATTAAAAGGTGATCTCAATGGGAAGTTTATGTAAATATTATCTGTTAGCAACTGAAAGATTAGGTGTGTTTGCATGTTTATGTTTTTTAAACTGTATGTTTTGATGGTATGTTTATATTGTTTGTTTATAAATGTTTGTCAATAAAAGTTTTAAAAAGGTTTACAATATATTTCATATCAGAAATATACATTCCCTTCAGCAGAAATCACTGGAATTATAAACACTCTACAAAACTCAGGACTATTAAGTATTAAAAGAACAAAGTCTACAATATTTTATTATTTATACATGTTTCAGAGCCTTGAAAAGAAAGAACCAGTGATATTTGTTGGAATCAGTCAGAGTGACATTTAATGCAATCTAGTCAAGTAATTACTCAGCCCATTCATGACATTATATGATAATTATTCCATGTTGCTTTTAAAGATTATAGGTCCAAATCTTCATTCAAACCTAACGGCACGAAGGATTTCAATTTTAGAATCCATTCCACCTCTTTTTTCTTCAAAATATATTATTTGTTATTATAAATCTTTTCTGTTTTCCAAAACTGGACATCTAATACAAAATACTGCATTTCTTCCAAATGACCAGCTGGAAAAGCCCTCAACCTGTCATGTTTGCGGTCAGTATACCTTTCAGTACCAAATGGCTGAAACAAATAAAAAGGGATTGTCATCTGGCTGACCAGTGTGAGAAACACTCTTAGAGTGCGTGTATGATCATCTTCTGCATCTCTCTCTCTCTCTTTTAAGCATGAATATTTAATAATAATAATAATAATTTTTATTTCTATTTCCCACCTCTCCTGCTGATTGAGACAGGATTACAACAATAAAAACAATTACAAGATTAAAACTATAATGTCATTAAAATACACCAGTAAACAATATACCATTACCAATACAATGGGCGGGATATAGACCGCCCATTTGGGGCGGTCTGGCCCCGCCCCTTTCCCGCCGGGGCAGGCAGGTGGCCTCAGCGGTTAGAACGGCAGCCGCTGAGGCCCCGATCCGCCGCTTTTCGGGCTGCGGGGAGCGGCAAAACACCGCTTCCCCACGCCAGAAAGGGGTCTCCCGTGGGCTTCAGCCCCAAGGACACCCGCGGCGGCGGGGGCAGCGGAAAGGGCCGCTTGGCCCCTTTCTCATTTAGTCCGCTGGGCGCAGCCGTCTGAAGGCTGCGCCCCGCGGACTAACCCGGAAGGAGCTTTGAATGGAGGGCTCCTTCCTGCTCTGTGTCCATGGGCACTAAGCGCCCTGGCGCGGGAGCTACTAAGTCATGGACGCGCCGCCCCGTCTAGAGGCGGCGGGGCCATGATGTACTCACAGCGGCGGCCGTGCGGAAGGGCCCCGTTTAGTGCGTGTTCGCCACGCACTAGGGTTAGGGCGGTGCGGAAGCACCACCCTTTCGTAACCCTAGTGCATGGCGAACACGCACTAAACTGCCGGTGTGTAACCGGCCAAGGTATCGACTAAATCGTCATTTAAAATACATATCATTACAAATAGAGGTGGAGTATTTCTAATTGTCTTATAACAGATTGGTTGGATAGGCCTGCCAGAAGAGATCCGTCTTAAGTGCCTTCTTAAAGGCATCTAAGGTGGTAATGAGACGGATCTCCTCTGGCAAGTCGTTCCACAGCTTGGGGGCTACGGCAGTAAATGCTCTGTGGAAAGTAATCATGGCTTCACTGTTTTATCTAGAAGAATCATGAGTCATAGCCACCATGTGCTATCTCAGGGAAATCTCATAAGGGAAAATACATTTAAAAGACCAAAAACTGCTCAGCTCCAGCAACACTGGGTGCCTTGCCATGGTTGTACATCAGATCTTTTAACCTCCCATTGAGATAAATTCTGCTTGGAACCACTTTCAGGCAGAGTGTAGTTCTTTCCTCCTACAATTTTGTTTGGTGTTTTCCTTTCTGAAGTGACATGAAGTTGCGCTGAGCAAAACGAATGGTGTTTTCCCTTTGAAGCATTTTCCAGCAATTTATATTCTCTTTGCAAACACACACTTTTAATCACATAAATAATTCACCAGCATCCATAAAGACCAACCTGTCTCTCTCTTAAAAGATTTCACTATATACAGCTCTTTAAGTCTTCTCAGTAGGGGATTTTCTAAGATCCCAACTGCAGCGGCAAGTCAGTATGTCTGGCCAGCATGATACCGTTGTAAAGACAGTGTGTACAATCCATAGCTGTGTGATAGCTTGGGTTTAAGGAGTTTGGTACACAGTAGGTGGTAGCAAATTCCCTTTACTGGTGAGATGCTAGCAATGGGTTGAGAGTAGTGAGAAATTCATACTTGGGAGAAATGCAGTGATGACAAAATAAACTTATAAATGTCTGACTTCAGCTGCAATGGATTGCCTTGCATCTCCTCCAACCTCTCCCCCACTACCCTCCACAAATGTTCAAAGATGCTCTGACATTTTTCAAAAGTGTCTGATGGCTTGATTTGGCTCTTTTTAAGCTATCCCATTTGACCTTTCTAGGATGCTGAATCAAATCCTGTTAGCATTAAAATCAATGGGATCAGCCTTGGTCTATTGCTTGCCTTTGTGATTAGTTAATTAGCTGAAAGAGAGCAGCAGATCACTGAATAACTCATCATTTTATACTCTTAATGGCGCCTAAGTGAGATGTGGCTGATTTCAGTGGGATTTTTCCAGAGTCAACGATTAAAGGACAGCAGCCTGAATAACAGAGTTACAAAGATATCATTGCACCTCTTTATTGCATCTTTACTGATTTTCATTTAGGCATGGATTTACATATAGGACTCATGATAAGTTAAAGCATACCATATGTAAAGAATGCTACATCTATCTATGGGCTTGTCCAAGCTATTCCAAAAAAGTGAACTCTTTTGCAATAGAAAGCTTCATTTATTACTGGTTGGGACTTTTTCTTTTTTTTAAAATAGTCTTTATTGAAATTATGCAACCAAATAAAATCCCAATATTAGTCTCTTACATTGTTTTGTTTTCTTCATTACAACAATTCCTCCCCCCCCCCCCAACCTAACTACTAAATGTCGGTTATGACTGATATATCACTGATAGCACAACATATTTGTGAACCCCTATTTTTTGGCAATATTTACATCGTTACTGACACCACACATCTAGATGCATTATATTAATAGATAAAGAACATGATATATGCACACTATGTCACTTTACAGTACACAAGATAGGAGAGAGAATAGATTTCCAAACCTTACTAGCCGTTGAGTATAGAGGAAGTTATTTGATCCTAAGAGAGGCGCTTAAACAAGCTTTTTCAATCTTCCTGGATCTCTCCAGATGGCCTGGAAAAGTAGAATGAAGTGGGGTAGGCAATTTGATTAATAAATGTTGAGATTTCATAAAGCTACAGACAACTGGCCAGTCATAGATCTCTCTTTTTTTCCTATTTAGTATTGATTTTGGAAACCTGGATGGGCATGCCTTCTTTTTTAAAGTTACAGTATTCCAAAAATCTTTCTGTTTTAGTTTAAAGGCTCTGTGCTTTACCTTCTATTCAAAGGAATGTGTTCTTTACTGGGAACTAGAAAAAACAGTAAGTTCTTTTTAAAAAGTTATGTCCCAGTTCTTATTTGTTTAGGATTTCTCTAAATCCAGTATCTTCAAATCCAGGAAACATATTCAGGGCTAGCTGTGCAAAGTAAAACCCAAAATCCATATAAGAGTGATATCTTTATTGGTCAACCAAAATGCACAAAACATGTAATGCAAGCTTTCAAAGCTCTGCTGCTTTCAACTTCCAACAAAGGTAAAACCTTTTTGGGGACTATAATTGGTTGTTTTACAGCACCTAAAAGTTTTTCCAGATGTAGCAGTATAGAAACTTCTTGAAATAAATCATTGTCCTCTGCCTAGGTAACGGGCCTGTGGCTTCACAAGAGACAGAGATATTCTGGATCTCAGGAGGAGTTACTTTACTGCTGTTATTAGGTTTTAAATTTTACTGTCTTTCACTTCAGTCCCCACATGGCCAAGAAGGGATTGGTTTCTGCCTACATTGAGATGCCTCCAAATCAACTAAACTACAGCGGAGACAACATCTATACAGAATGTAGTCCTGTGACATGGTCCGGAAAATATGCCCTAGGAGAAGCAACTTAGGGAGCTGGATATGTTTAGCCTGGAGAAGAGAAGGTTAATTGGTGATATGATAGCACCGTTTAACTATTTGAAGGAATGTCATATTGAGAATGGAGCAAACTTGTTTTCTGATGCGCCAGACACTAGGGCATGCAGCAATGGATTCAAACGACAGAAAAGCTACAGATTCCACCTCAACATTAGGAAGAATTTCCTGATATTAAAAGCTGTTCAACAATGGAATATGTTGCCTTGGAGAATGGTGGAATCTCCAGGCGCCTCCTCCTGATCTCTTCTACCCACCTGCTGATGCTTCTCCCCACACTCCTGTATTGGTGTACAATCTGCATGGTCGGGGGATTTCCTGGAGCTTCTGACCTGATTCAGAGCAAATGGGGACTTTTTCACAACAGGGAATCACCCTGGAATGTGGATTGGATCCATGATCCACTTTTTTTAGTCCCTTGTATCATCTAAACAGGTCAGTGCAGGAACAGGGTGGGAACATTTGTTTTCCTCTGTGTGAACACAGTCTGAGAAACAAAATTCATGGAATAAAAAAAAGAAGGGAGAGATAGGAAAAAAGGAATGTAACACCTTTAAGACTAACTCAGTGGTACTCAAACCTTTTACCTTTGGGACCCCTCTTTAGATCTACATGCTGGCATCACCCCCCCTCCAACTTGAAGTAATATAAATAAAAATAATTTGTTTATTTAATGTATGTATTTTCATTTGCACATTCATGTTCAAATTAGAACAGTTCTATTTAAGTAAATTCAATGTTTAAATCAACACATGGTGTAAATTTTACATGCAAAATGTTTGGGAAGAAGAGGAGTAGAAGGGATCAGGTCTCACATGTCCCCCCTTGAGCAACTATTGTGTCCCCCTCATGGATCCCGCCCCACCATTTGAGAACTATTGGGCTAACTGCTTTTTATTTTAGCATGAGCTTTCCTGGCTATAAACCTCCCTCAGTCCTTTGAAAAGTTAGTGCAAGGGTCATGATTTGCATCTTTCTTGATCCTATTATACCTCCCCCCCCACTCCCACAACTGTGTAAATATGCTTTATTATACCTGAATATTTATTATCACTTTGTACATCTGAAGAAGAAGGTTTATAGTCAGGAAAGCTCATGCTAAAATAAAAACCAGTTAGCCCAGTGGTACGCAAATGGTGGGGTGGGACCCCCCCATGGGAACACAAGAGTTGACATCACCAGTGCTCTAGACAAGCTGGCTATTTATTCTCGGTGAGATGTGTTTCAGTTTTTGTCCACACTGGTGGCTAAACCCTGTCATCCCTCCAGCAAAATTACCGAACCTGGAACCTTGGCCAATTTATTTTGCTTTTGTCTGAACATTTATTTTTTACTTAAGAAGAGAGGTTGGGATTCTCTCCTTCCTTTCTCTTGAACCTTTCATTTCTCTGCTAGCTAGTTTTCGTACAAGCTTAGTTAGAGCATCACAGGGCTTCCCACTTAGTGTTCCAATCTGAAGAGTAACAATTAAGGCCCTTCAAGCACATGATGACAGGTCTCGTGGGAGAAAAATAGCATCGAGAGGCACATCTGAAAACAGGACACAAAGAAAAGTCACTTTGAAGGCTTCCTACCTCGAGCTTCTTTGAAAAAAGATTGTGCTGGCAAAGACAGCCATGTATTGCCTGTTATTTGTTGAGCTGCAATCCTTGGAACTGAGTGACCACAGTATACAAGATAATTCTGCAGTGGTTATTGAGTTTGTCTGTTTATGCGCAGGAAGGTGTCTTACATCATGAGCATCAGGATATATGCCTGATTCAGCTCTAGGGTGGCTAGAATAAAATAATCATAGCTGAATATCACACTACACTGTTGTAGCAGTATTATTCAACTTTAACTGCTATGGCTGCCTCCTGTAGAATCATGGAATTTGCCGTTTAGGGAGCAGCTGAGAATTACCAGGCTGAGAGCTATTCTTGTTGGTTGTTGTGTGCCTTCAAGTAGTTTCCAATTTATGATGACCCTAAGGTTTTTTCAGGGGTTGAGAGTGTGTGATTTGCCCATGGTCACCCAGTGAGCTTCCATAGTTGAATGGAGAATCAAATCCTGATCTCCAGAGAACTCTTAGGCCTCACTAAACTATAAACCTCAGAATTCCGCAGGAGGCAGCCATAGCAGAAAATGGAAAAATACAGCATGATATTGACACTAGAGTTGAAAGGGAATACAAGGGACATCTAGTTCAACTCCCTGCCATGCAGGAATATACTACTCCTGAAAGATGACCACCCAACCTCTGTTTGAGGACCTCCAAAGAAGGAGAGACCACCATCTTCCAAAGGCAATTCATTCCACCATTAAACAGCTCTTACTGGCAGCGGGTTCTTCCTAAAATTTAGGTAGAATCTCATTTCTTACATCACAAGTTCTATTCAGAGCTTCTTTTGGACTTTAACTCCCAGAATCTCACAGATAGCCTGGGAGTTGTAGCCAAAAAACCTAACTTCTCCAATTTCTGATTTTAGGAATGTATAGACTGGAAACCAAGATGGGCCACCATCTGATGATGCCAGCCACAGATGCTGGTGAAATGTCAGGAACAAAATCTTCTACAACATGGCCCCATAGCCCAAAAAAAACCACAAAAAACTATGGATGCCTGCCATGAAAGCCTTCGACTTCACAATATATGGAGGACTACAATAACTTATTTGTGTTCTAGGGAGACAAGATGGAAGAAAAAGAAAGAGCTGGAAGAAAGGGAGAAAGAATGGTTCTACTCTCTTGCAGGGCATTTGTTGAGTGATTTTTCACTTGGGTTGATAGCCCTCCATAGAAAAATACTTTCACATTTCAAGTACAGTGGTCCCTCCACATTCACTGGGCTTAGGAGTGAAGGAACCCTGTGAATGTGGAAAAATCACAAATTAAAAAACACTATTCTTTTCACCTGGCAGAACAGCTCTCTACGAATCTCCAGGTACTCCATGGTCTATGATCAACACCTGCCAGAAGTTGATCATAGAATCATGCTGGAAGACTACAACTGTCCAGAGAAGTGTTTTCTCCAGGAACTTCTATGTTCTCCAGCACAACCCTATGGTCAACTTCTGGCAGAATATTCCTAGAAGAACATTAATCAAAACCACAAATAATTAAATCCGCAAAAGCAAAAGCCAGAAATATGGAGGGCCAACTGTAAAGATTAATTCTCATTTCCACAATTTGGGTGAGGAGAAAACAGTAACAGCTAGTGCCTTTCATGTTGAGGTGGTGGTGAATCTGCTGTTTTACTTTCAACTTTAAATGAGAAATCCAAATGAATCCTATTTTGGCCCCTTTTGTGGAATTCATCCCTCTTGCAGACACTGGTTTCATTTCACCTCCAAATTTTAAATTAAAGTTGTTGAGACTTAACTGATTCCACACCAGTGTGCATATACATGGTTTTAATTGGTTTAATTTTTTAAAATTAATGTTTAATTTAATTTTGTTATGGGGGAGGGGAAAGTGATTGCATGCCATGGGCAGGTTTACTTGTTTGTATGTACAGCACTGTGTAAATCTACAGCGCTATATAAATAAAGCATAATAATAATAATAATAATAATAATAATAATAATAATAATAATAGGAGACAATATAGTAGATTAACATGTCATCAATCATACACAGTTGTTCTTTGTTGTTCAGTTAACAATGGTACAAGACAGAGTTTTGCCAACTAAGTACTAAAGAATATTCTAAATAAATGCTGAAGTTTCATCATTGGAAGGGGAATCAAGACACAATGTATCTTTCATTGGTCCACTTGAGCAGCTGGAGGTTGCAGTCATGATAAATGATTATTAATATATTCAATAAATTTTCACCAGTCATCATAGAATGTGTAATCGGTTTAAGTTTATAAGAAATTTTAACTTGCTAAATTTAAAAAAAAAAATCTTTTTAGATTGTTGAATAACCATTTCAATTTGTTTCACTTGTATGCTACACTGAGATCTTGTGGTATAAGGCAGTATAATTAGTTCCTCAAGTCTGGAAATTCAAATATGTATTTTGCTTTAAATCTGACTGCTGCTGTTACACATCCACAAACTAAGGCCTGTTACAGACTGCCAAAATAAAGCTGCTTCGGGTCTCTTTGGAGGTATGCTGTTTAAACGATTCATGGATCCTACGAGTCCGGAGGTCGTGCCAAAGCCACACTCCATTCCTAAACACTGGAGTGCAGCTTTGGTGCAGCTTCCGGATACTTAGGATGCATGCATCGTTTAAACAGCATACCTCCAAAGAGACCCGAAGCAGCTTTATTTTGGCAGTCTGTAAGAGGCCTAAGAGAGTAAATTCACTGCCATTATCACTTGGCCTGTAAAATATTCTTTTTCATCTGTTACTAAATTGATACAAGGCACAATTCTTATAGAAAGAAGTCAACTGTCTCGTCTCTAAATGGATGCAATGCACTGCTGAACATTCCCTTTCATAGGCACTTTCACTTTGGGAGCATGTGTTGTTCCTTATGTCAATCTAACTCATGCAGATGTTGCAAAATTAGTACTAGTTCCTCATCTAGACATGCCCTTAGGGTAAGTCTATGAAAAACATATGCTTAGGAAGGCTTTGACCAGAAGTTCAATGGATTTTAATTTCTCTGGTTCACAGATGCTCTAACTTCACTGCTATCAGTGCCATTCACCCACCCCATGATTTGCACAGCACATTAGCACAGTGTTTGGTAAATCTCTGGTCTATTACCAGAGGCACTGAATTCTAAATCCCTTGAGACTAAACTTCTGAGCAAAGAGATATAGGACTGGCCTTTGATAAAAAGTATTGTTGTCAGAGCTTCACAATTTACTTGTAAAAAGCAATGGCCAAGATCATTTGTCTGAGAGTGCTCCTGTTGATAAGAATATCAGACTATGGGGCTAAACAGACAGGCCAAAAGGGCCAGCGTTGGGGTTGAGTGGGGGCATGGTGGCTGCATGATACATTCCCTGACTCCACCCCCAAGCCGCCCTCACACCGAACGACCACACAGGGGGCAGTGTTACAGTACTCCTTTGGCATAGCGTTCAGATGATGAACACCAAAAAGAGCACTGAAAAGTGCTGTGGCCGCAGCAAAGGCACCCTATTTCCAGCTCCAAAAGGAGTGGCATTTTGACACTTCTTTCGGGGCCAGAAAAATACCAGATCACGGCCATGGTTTCTGCAGCCCCGATCTGATGCACAAAAGAGTGGCGTGACACCGCCTCTTTAGGGCTGTCTGTTAATAATAATAATAATAATTTTATTTATATTTTCCCATCTCTCCTGTAATCTGGGCGGGATTACAACCTAATATAAAAATACAAATACAAGCACACCATTAAAATACATAAAGAGTTAACAATTAAAAACAACATATCAAAAAGTGACTGTGGAATAAAGAAGTTCCAATCCTGTTCAAGGAGGTGGATCTGTGTATTTTACACAATGACTGGTTTAGGCTCTATGTTTCCATTCCCTCTTCTGTGAGTGGTTTCCAGCATGACAGTGAGAAGCAGGATCACTCTCGTAATTCCTCCTTGGACAAGAGATCACTCACCTGAGGTGTATGCCTTGATCAACAGGAGAACAGATCCTGTTGCTTACAACAGCTGCTGTCATATAAATCTGGACTGGAAGACTTTCATGATACCTATGTACAGCAGGCCCTTGTATCCACTGGCTTTTGATTTTAGAGTCCCCTATGGATACCAAAATCTGTGGATGCACAAGTTTCTACCCCTATGGGGTAGAAAAACAGTGTCCCTTATATAAAATGACAAACACCAAGGTTTGTTTTTTGGATGTTTTAAAAGCCATTGATGGTTGGATCTGTGGATGTAGGGTATTGCCATAAGGACAGGGAATACAGACCATAACCCTAAGCTATATGCTTTCATATAACCCTACGCTATATGCATTCATAACTATGATTGTGAATACCAGCATTTAAAAGTACCATTTTTCTTTTTTGCTGAATCCTGGAGTCAGACTGTGATGAGTTGCATGGTTTGTGGTGTTGGTAGTGGAAAATTGCCCCACTTTCTTTCTTTCTTTCTTTATGGTATTTATACTCTGCCCTTCAGCCCTAAGGCTATCAGAGTGGCTTTACTGTTGTCCATGGTTGGTTGAAAGGTTCCCCATGCTCTTAATACTATCCAGTTATTGGCAAACACTCCACTGCACATTCTGCTGTTCTTCCAGCTTTGAAACATTTCTGGCTCCAAATTCTCATAGCCTGTGTCTGCCTTTGCTGTAAAGCTAAACTCACTAAAAATGTGTGCTCTTATCTTTCCTTCCAAAACAGCTTTGGCTTGCACTTCTTCAGATGTTGCTCCTTAAAGTCTATGTTAGGGGAAGCATTAGTAAGGATATAGTTTGGGAGAAAGATCTTGTGTAAAACAAGAAATAAATTGTTTCTACAGTAACTATGCTGAAAGCCTGTCAACTTTCACTTATGTGAATCTAAGGAGTTGAAACATTTATAAGCTTGATTATGAACTACAGCAGGCAGCTCCCCACTCCTTTTGCTACACCCGTCAGATCTGACTTAGCCTGAGCACTCATTATAATGGAGAGCTGAGCAATTATTGTCCTACATCAGATGGACTAGACAGATCTCTATACTGAATGACACTTAAACTACACTCTGAAGAGATGTACAGAATAATATGAAAGGGAGAAAAAACCCTGCACAGACAGATTGCAAAGTGTTGTCTTTAATCAAAATATACTTAGACAGGAATCAGTGGGGAAGAATTTGGATTTTTAACATGGAGGAACAAAAATGCTTACCCAAACAATACATTCTGTAGGATTCATTGTGCACATCCATCCTTTAAGCTCTGTATGATTAACACTTTTCTTCCCTTAGAGCTGTTTTCCAAAAACTTCACACTGTGGGCCTGTGATTGGAATTCAACACAAGGACAGAGGAACTGATGAAATACTGGGGTGACAGTGAAGTAGTTATCTATACTCCCTACACAGGAAACAGATTATTCATGTTGACATCCTCTCTCCATGTCAGCTGAATTTCGGGAAGACTGAAATTAAATAATTCTGTTTTTAATAATGTTGAAAAATGCCTTTAATTTTTTTTTTTTTGGTGCTTTTGTGAAAATGTTTAACTGTTCATCTCCTTTCTTGTGCTTCATTTTCCACCATTACCCAGCAAAATCTTATTGGCTATACAGCATTTTGATATTAATTCCTTTCATTGTTTAAGCCCTATTTGGATTAGATCACCCTTACAACTAACCCAGAAAGCACTTGTTGTTAACTGTTGACAAGATTTGGTAAGGTCTTACAGATTCAGGGCCATTATTATTATTATTATTATTATTATTATTATTATTATTATTATTATTATTATTATTCCATTAATTTTTATCCCGCCTTCCTCCCAGTACAAGAACTTAAGGCGGTTAAAAAATCTAAAATAGTCCAACAGTATAAAACATTAAAAATACAAATTTTAAAAAAACAATTAAACAATTAAAATTTTGGGATGGAACTAGCCTGGCCTCCCTAAGGAGGGCATTTGAGAGCCTGGGAACAGTCACTGAAAAGGCCCTTTCTCGTGTACCCACCAAAGACGCCTGAGAGGGTAGTGGGACAGAGAAGGGCCTCTCCCAATGACCTGAATATTCTCAGAGGCTCATACAGGGAGATATGGTCCTTCAAAAAGTCTGGACTCAAGCTGTATAGGACTTTATACGTCAAAACCAGCACTTTGAATTTTGCCGAGAAATGGACTGGCAGTCAATGGAGTTGTTGCAACAAGGGAGTTGTATGCTCCCTGTAGCCAGCTCCAGTTTGGACCAGCTGAAATTTCTGAGCACTTTTTAAAGGCAGCCCCACGTAGAGTGCATTACAGTAATCCAAACGGGATGTAACCAAGGCATGTACCACCATGGCAAGGCCTGACTTCTCCAGCAACTAGCACAAGTTTTAGCTGTGCAAAGGCACTCTTGGTCACCACTGATACCTGATACCTTCCAGGCTCAGTGCTGAATCCAGAAGTACCCCCAAACTATAAACCTGAGTTTTCAGGGGAAATGTAACACCATCTAACACAGGTTGAATCCCTATTCCCGGATCTGTCTTTTGACTGACCAGGAACACCTCTGTCTTGTCTGGATTAAGCTTCAATTTATTTGCTCTCATCAAGTCCATTACAGTGGCCAAAGACTAGTTTAGGACAGAAACAGCTTTCTTGGAGTTAGGTAGAAAGGAGTGATAGAGCTGGGTATCATCAGCATATAGGTGACACTTTACTCCAAAACTCTGGATGACCTCTCCCAGAGGTTTCATGTAGATGATAAAAAGCATGGGGGCAGGACTGAGCCCTGAGGGATCCCACAGGCCTATGGCTAAAGGGTCAAACAAGAATCCCCCTCTTGGAAAGAACATAGCCACATTAGAACAGTGTCCCTAAGACCCATTCCAGAGAGGCGACTCAGATGCTTTGATTTGGATTTCCTGCATGGCAGGGGGTTGGACTGGATGGCCCTTGTGGTCTCTTCCAACTCTACAATACTATGATTCTATGACTGAAAGCCGCTGAGAGGTCCAGCAAAACCAGAAGGGACATACTCCCCCTGTCCACTTCTGTGCATAAATTATCCACCAAGATGACCAAATCTGTTTCTGTGACATAAGCAGACCTAAAACCAGTCTGACATGGATTTAGATAATCCATCTCATCCAAAACACCTGGAGTTGAGAAGCCATCACACACTCTAGCGTCTAGCACCTTGCCCAAAACTGGAAGACTGGGAACTGGCTCATAATTATCTGGTGCAGTAGGATCCAGGAAAGGTTTTTTTTTCAAAAGAGGTATTACCACAGCTTCTTTCAGGTGTGTTGGGACCCTGGCTAGCTGTAAAGAGGCATTAATCACTTCTCTTACCCACTTCATCAGTCCTCCTCTGGTCTCTTTAATAAGCCAGAAAGGTCAAGGGTCTGGTATACATGTAGTGGCTCTCACCTCTCCAAGGACCTTATCCACATCATCAGGCTGCACAAACTGAAAAGTATTCATCAATACTGGACAAGCAGGAGCCAATGTTACATCCACCGACACTGTATCAACGCTAGTGTCTAAGTCAGAGTGAATCCTAGCAATTTTATCAGCAAAATGGTGGGCAAATTCTTCACAGTGAACTGTTGATTGGTTTACATTCTCCTCAGGACCAGATTGTAACAGATCCCTGATTACTCAGAACAGTTCAGCTGGACAGTTCTGGGCAGCTGCAATAGTTTTAGTCAAAAAAGCCTTTTTTGCTGCCTTTATTGCATCACCATATGTTTTCAGGTAATTTTTAGCCTGTTTTCGGTTGGATTCACTCTGAGTTTTCTGCCAACGTTGTCTAGTCTCTGTTTCATTAATTTCATTTATGCCAGTTCCTTAGAAAAACCACAGGGCTTTTGTAGGTTTTTTTTGTGGATTTTTCAGACTATGTAACCATGACCTAGAAGAGTTAGGAATAAACTTTTCTAGAATGTGGCCACATAGTCCGAAAAACCCACAAAAAACTATGGATGCTATGAAAGCCTTCAACTTCACAAACCAAGGGCTGGTTTAGCTCCACTCCATCAGATGGGACACTTAGGAGTGATCATGTCAACTGCCCTAGTAGTTCCTCCATTTCAGAGATCAACCAGGGCTTTGACAGGACCACCTGTCAAGGTAGCAGGGAACTCCCCAAGAGCCATCAGGAATCCATAAGCCTCCTGGTGAGATCATCTTAGTGAGTCCACCACCCCTTCAGAGGCTCTGAATGCCAGCAAGTCTAAACCTGACCAGAAAGTGATCTGTCCATGACAACGGAACAGTAGAAAGCTCCTCCATTCCCAGATCACCATCATCCCCCCCTCATACAGAAAACAAGGTCTAGAGTGTGCCCAGTGGCATGAGTGGAGGCAGAGATCACTTGGGACAGCTCCATGGTTGTCATGGCGGTCATGAAGTCCTGAGGCACTCCTGACACATAAAAAATACAATTTCAAGTTAGGAAGGCTAAGACCACTTCTGTTTTTTCCATCTTGAAGTAACTTAAATCTTATACTGTCCCCCCCCCCCCTTGCCAAATTAATTCAAACTAGTGCTTCTGCCAATTCTTAAACTGTGTTTTGGGAAAAGACATAGAATCCCTGAACATTGGCCAAACTGGTTGGGGCTTCTAGGAGTTGAAGTAAAAAAAAAAACCCACCAAGAGACCAAAATCTGAGAACTTGTGTAGAAGACAGAATTTTAATAGTACAAACTATACCTGTCAAAATTACTCCAGCTGTCCAGCTGTTAATGGTTAAGAACAGTATCTTCTCTTCTATCTGCCTGCTCTAATCATTGGAAGGTATTTTATTGCAGAAGTAAAGTTTTCAGAGCAACTTGAATTGAGTAGGAGGTAGAAGGTGATTTTTAGGGTCAAAATCTTGTTCTCCAGGGAGTGAAGTCATACATCTGCAGGATTCATTAGCTTCTTCTTTGCCATTCTTCAGTATTCTAAGTTGTTAAAACTTTTTAAAACTGTATTTTTCTGGGGGGAGGAGGGTTGTGTGTGACGCAATTACAGGTTAAATATCTGTCCTTTCCCTCCATAAATGCAGATATACATGTGCATATTTTGGCATAAACATGCTACTAAAGTTAGTTTTCTAGCTACTGTGCTCATCTGAAGTTGCCACTGATCTTTAACCACACAAAAATGATGCATAATTTAAGATCCAATCCTTCAAGGGACAGTAGACAGGTGTGTTTCCTAACTGACTTTCCAAATTCAGACACTGTGAAATTAATCTTTGTGAGGACGCTTAGCCCAAGGTTTTTCATTTATAAAATGCAGATGAAAAATGCCCAGTTACCAATTGACTAGAGTTCCCAGAATTTTGTTACAGTGGCACTTGCATTGAGCCCAAGGGACTATAGTTAGAAAGGTCATCATTTCCAGATGCAGCTTTGGAAACTTGTATTATTCCTGGTATCCTGTCCTTCATTCTCATTTCATTAAGGTTACAGGGAATTATGCCCACTAATATATATACAGTGCTAATAACAAATTCATTCTCCATGTGTGGCTATTTATGTCACTAAAATATCTTTGTCAGTTGGAATAATCAGTGGGGAGTGAATGTGTACTGGTTGTCTGACCTAACCGTAGGGCAAGGTCTGACATAACGCATGATGAATATTGTTATACCTTTGAAACTAAGGCTCGGTACAGACCGCCCAAAGGGCGGCCTGCCAGCACCTGTTTTTCCGCTGGAAGGAAACCTCTGCCGCCAAACTGCGAGGCTTCCCGCCGGCGGAAAAAGAACCCGCAAAGAGCAGGTTCTTTTGAAGCTGTGGTGGCAGTGTAACAAGTGTGCCGCTGGCGCACTTGTTATGTAAGTACCACGCAGCGCCATGTGGCACTTACGTAACAATGGCAGCATCATGTATACAGGGCGCCACCATTGTTACGCCCTCATCACGTGTGAGGGTTGTGGGGCGTGTGGGTGCTCCACCCTCAGCCAATCCCTAGCACGTGACGAGGGCGCCTAAAAGGCCCGTATGTACCGGGCCTAAGACTGAAACTTGTTAAAGCATTTGCTTCTCTACAGGATGTAATAAAACACATTAATTCTCTTCTTCTTCTTCTTCTTCTTCTTCTTCTTCTTCTTCTTCTTCTTCGTTAACTCTGACCCAGACTAGCTTTAACTGTAAATCAATAGGTGGTCATGCTTACTACAAAGAACATGAAAAACTAACACACATACTAGTCGACAGTGACATCAACTGGAGGTCCAATCACCCTAATCCAAAGAGGGATTCTTAAGAGGGACCTTGGGATAAGGTAAGAGTAAGGCATCCAAGACTAGGAACTGTGGGGACAGTCTTGGTAAGGCCAATGTCACAGGTTTGTTCAGCTGTTGATTGGAAAGTTGCTGTTTGATCTTCCCACCCACCCATTGCACAAGTGATCTCTGGTGTAAAGGGGAATTAAAACAAGGACTCTGCCTGTTGCAATGGAGATAGATTAACCAGCTGCTTCCTGATCAACAGGAGAACAGACCCTAACAAGTGGGGCTGGGGCAGTATCAGGCCAGGGAGAGACTACATAGCTACGTGACTAAAGTAGTTAGTGTAGCTATATAGTGGACAGAGAACTGTAGTCCTTATCGGTGTCTGTAATGAACTGGCAAGTTGTTTTTGTTTTCTTTATAGATTTTAAAATTTTATTTTCTAAAATAAATAAATAATGTAATAAATGCACACAAAAATGTTTACATAATGGAATGGGATGGGAATGGAACGGAATGTAAATGATTGCATATATATGTGATTTCCACCCCCCTCACCCGGCAAGACTCAGAGTCTCAGACTGATGTGAATGGAACAGTGCAAAGAAGATAACATATATGAAGTGGCTTTTCATGTCAAATAATCTACAGTGAACTCTTGGTATCCATGATTAGGGTTTCATTCCACAACCCCTTATCAATATCAAAATCCAAGGATGCTCAATTCCCATTAAATTCAATGGCATAGTGAAATGGTGTCCCATATATAGAACAGCAAAAACAAGGAATATGAGAGGCACTCCAGACTGGGTCAGTCAGAAAAATCAGCAGTAGCAGAACACATTATTATAAACCATCCTGGGCACAAAATGCTGTTTGAAAACACTTAATTTGTTGACCATACCAACAACAATCAGGTCATAATGCACAGGGAAGCATTGAAATCCATAAACAACTGGACTACTTCATCAGGAAAGAAGAAACCCTTAAAATAAACAAAATTTGGCTAACAGTCCTGAAAAACACCAAAAGCAAGACCCAGCCCATGCAAATGGAAACTGCTTAGGGCAGGGGTAGGCAACCTTTTTGAGCCAGGGTCCAGGTTGCTGTCCCTCAGACAACTGGGAGGCCGAAGCAAAAAAAATAAATAATTAAATAAATTTTTAAAATTAATTAAATAAATAAACAGGGACAAATGTAGGACAAAATTTTCAAATGGAGGTGTGATGACTGGGGCCCTCCAGTCATCTGGGAACTTCTCCTGAACCATAAGGGGTTAATCAAGGGGAGGTACATGCTAAAGAGAGCTGACATCACATGCTAATGAGCTGTGACATCATAGCTGATGCAAGGTCTAACTGACCAATCAGAGAGTAGGACCGCGAGATTCAAGAACTTTCTATGGAAAATCTTTAAAAAGGCTTGTGCAGCCATGTGGTCCTTTGTCTCTCTCCCTCTCTCCTCTGGGGGGGGGGGACCAGCTGTGTGCTTGCACACAGGCAAAGCGATGCCAGTGGAGTTAGGCCATGAGGGCAGCTCCTGGTATCCGAAAAACTCAACACGGACTACAAATCCCATCACTGTGTGAGTAGCTCAGGAAAAATGTGTTAGTGTGTCTAGGCTTTTTATTATGTTTTTATCCAAAATAGCTTGCCTGAAATGAATATCTTTGTAACTGTGTTTTCTGACCTGCACGGCAAGGAGGCCTGGCATGAGTGATACTTTTCTATTCTATGCTATTTCTTTAAAATAAACTTCTTTCTTTTAAAAGCATCTGCTGTCTATCTCTACTCCTATACATGTGCTTGAACTCGGCTACTGATTGCTCTGGGTTAGTACAGAAAGAAACTAGATTTCTCTTTCAAGCAAGTCCCAGTGTGTGCTTGAAAATTGACAATTCACTGGGTGGTGGCAGCAAGACTATAGGACCTCCAGGGGTCTCATTCTGCTCAACATGGAGTGAGAATGGAGATCTAGGAGATCCTAGAAGGGAAAGTGTGACAAGAGGGGACTCCCTAGGAGTAAAGGGCCACGCACAAGGCGCCAAGGGCTCCAGGGAAAGGCCCCCCCAAGTCACCACAGGAGGGCACTTTTTTAAAAAAATGGAAGACACGCAAAAAATTTTGCTGATTTTTTAAAAAATGTTAATATAAATGCATGTTTTGGAGGCTTCTATAGACAATTGCCCCCCTTGCCCGCTGCTTGCCCTCCCTTGCCCACCTCCTCCTGATAGGCCAAAGGCTCCACGCCCTCACGCGAGAGGCCAAAGGCTCCGGCGGCAATCGGCGGCAGGACCGGGCGGGGGCCGGTCCCAAGGCCTTGCCGGGCCGCATCCGGCCCGCGGGCCACAGGTTGCCTACCCCTGGCTTAGGGTGTGTGTGTGTGTGGCAATGGATCATTAATTAGACACCCTAAGGCCTTGACATTCATCAACAGAACAAGACACAGATTAACATGGAAATCACTTCCCCTCAACCAACAGTATATATACCCCATTCTCTTCCATGCCAACATTCTCTGAAGATGCCAGCCATAGCAGCTGGCAAAACATCAGGAAAAAACGCTTCATAGCCCAAAAATCCCACAAAAATCTATAGCAAAAACAAGGTTTAGTTTTTGGAATTTATATATTTTTGGAATATTTTCAAGCCATGGATAATTGAATCTGTGGATAAAGAATCTATAGGTATGGAAGGCAGACTGTAATTGATCAGTTCTTAGTAAAGGCAACCTAGAGAGCATGCAGTCTGGGGAGGTCCATCGTGTATCTTTGGACTTAACTTGAGCTTCTCATTTCATTTGCTGGACCTCAACACCTGCCACTTCAGCCAACGCCACTATCTTGCTTCCTTTTAGAGTCACATTCCTTCTGATTTAAGATATGCTTCCATCATCTACTTTAGGATGCTCACATCCTCTGTTTTTTTAAAATAATTTGACACAGGAGAGCTATATAGTTGATGTTTGCCATTTTAATATTATTAAAACTAGCTCATTCCACATGCATTTTTGCAGCACACACCACAAGCCCTCCCTTTCACAATGACCTTCTTATAGATTTCTTTTCATTTAAAAACCACAGGAAGTACATTTGTCAACAGAAAGTAATCTAATCCAAATTTTGCTAAGTTTTACAACTTCCAAAATTCAGTCAGGAAAATATTGAAGAATGCTGGTTGGCTAAAGAGAAACAATAATGTCATTATCTGCCCTAAAAAAAAGACAGGGCAGAAATACTACAGATTGTTATTTTTAATAAGGTTTTGAAAGATTACAATTACTTTTAAATTGTAACATTCTGTCACATAACAGAGACTCTATTGTCTTCCCACCACAAGAGCTAGAACACAGCTCCACAGGATCTTTTCTAGCAGCCCAATTCATAATTATTTTAATTACTATTATTCATAAAAAGTTTATTTATACTGCCATCATATAAGGTTGATTAGCAAGCTGTTCAACAAAGTGAGCATAAAAGGAAAACTAAAAAAGAGTAACAGAACAGAGAGGGGTATGGAAACCAAATCCTATGAAACAGCTGGAATCATTTAGCTTGGAAAAGAGAACATAGCCAAGGCTCTTAAGAGTACCTGAGAAATTATTTGTTCTCAGCAAGACATGAGTATGTATATACTTACAAATTTTATGCTTGCATGCAAGAATGAATATTTTACCATTTTCTTGTATCTCCAACTAAGTCATCAAAAACTGCAAAGTGCAGATTTTGAAGACCACTTACAGTCCAGGGTTTATTCTGTGGGAAAAAAACAGGATTTTTTCCCCCTTGTGCAGAAGAAAACATTTTCTGGGCAAAAAGATGTTTCCTGCATAGAAAAAAGGTATTTTCTTCAGAGAAAGATCTGCAGCCTTTTGCTCTTTCTTCATTTGCTTCTTTGTTTTTAATTGTAGTGTGGTTTTAAACTGTAAGGGAAAAAGCACATAATAATAATAATAATAATAATAATAATAATAATAATAATAATAATAATA
>NC_056524.1:19245363-19277419 GCF_019175285.1 Sceloporus undulatus
GCAGCCACCACATTTCTGGACAGAAAACTAATTCCACGCACAGAAGACAAAGGGACACCACTTTACTACCCCACTGTATATAACGGGACTTGAGAATACATGGATTTTGGTATCCATGGGGGTTCCTGGAACCAAACGCCAGTAGATACCAAGGGTTCACTGTACATAGATCTAAGAAAGATCTAAGGACATACAGAGGAGGAAGAAAACTTTAGGGACTGTCTAGCTCTCCCCATTGTCCCATCTCCCACTGATCACTTAAATAAGCATTGAGGCTGCTTGCAACCCTAACTCCAACTTGCAATCACTGGGGGCAAGACTACCAGGCAAAATTCCATCTACTCATATGCTAATCATGTCTGGGAAGTGCTGATGGAAAAAAGGAGGAGGCAGCTGGTCTTTCTTCATTTGCTGCCTAAGAATAGCCATGACAAGCTCTTGAACAAGACCAATTAGTGGTAGGGGTGATGGAGCTGTACTCAATAGGCTCTGGCTGTTGTTGCGCACAGGAGAAGCAGGAGAGCAGAAGGGTCAGCCTCTCAGGGGTGCTTCTTGGGAGGTGTGGGGGTATGCAGACCATCTCAGACGGGGTGTCTGCATTTCACTGTGGAGTGTGTCTCCATACTTCACTGCAGTTCACAGGTAGACTGGGACTCCTGGAGACTGAACATCTTTTGAAGAACTCAGTTGACATGCCTGGAGGCAGCAAAGAGGTTGGCTGGGATACCGTAGGTACACCACAGTCAACCTCTGGAGGCCTCTCCTATTACCAAATGGTGCCTGGACTCTTTTGGGACTTGAAACAAGGCAGCTCCAAGCCTGGTGGTGAAAACATACATTGTTGCACTGAAGTTACACCAACCATACTGGTGCCACTGCAGTCTCTACTATCTCCATCACTTCTGCCCCCTGCCATAAGTATGCCAGTGGAGACTTATGTTCCATCAGTGACATGCACCATTTCAGCCAAGGTGTGCTGTTCCTCCCCAGTTAGGTTGGGTAGTTCCCCCACCCTCCATTCAAGTTTCCACAATTTGCACAAAACTAAGGAAGCAAAACATACACGACAAGGTAAGAAGGAATGGGTGCTTGATCAAAAAGACCTAAGCCATCCACCCACCCACCCAGTGCTTCTCATTTTAAAAATCAACTGCTTTTGCAACATTGTGCAATATTCTCAATTGGTTTAAAATATTTTTCACAAATGCAAGAACTCTCATGGATACTGGCAGAAAATATCTCATTGTCTCACAGGCAAAGGGATGGGAAAGATGGTGTCTCATTCTTGCTCATAAGAATGAAAACAGTGAGGATTTGCATCCCTAGATTAAGGGGAGGCACAATTACAGTCTTCAAGTATATGCAGGGTTGCCATGCTGAAGGTAGAGCAGATTTGTTCTATGTTTATCTAGAGGGTAGGATTAGAATTAATAGCTGGAAATCGCAAGGAAGGAAGCTTATTTCAATTTCCTATTAGAAGAAACTTTCTGACAGTGTGAATTGTTTGGTCGTGGAAAAGTCTGCCTTGGGAGAAGGTGGCTATCTATCAGCAATGTGTTGTTGTTGTTGCTCTTACTCATATTGCCACTTTCCTCTAAAAATGGGATTTAAAGTGACTTACAAAACATAATGTTTATAACATAGTTGAAAAGATAAAACAAATCAGCATAAAAATGCAACCAAACTGTTAACAATACTGAAATAATTTAAAACATATACTTAACAAGGATTTTTAAAAAATGTTTTTAAAAGATAAAAAAGTACAATATAAAATAATATTGGCGCTGTATAAACAGCACTATTGGGTGCTGTTGTTATGCGTGAGGGGCAGTGCTTCCTGACGTGTCTTGCCCCTTGCATGTAACGAGGATGTAAAAATGGTGGCGCCCTATACACATGGGTGCCGCCATTTTGACGTGATGGACGCCTAGCATCCGCACGTCTCGGCACCATCATGATGCCGCAAGTGTGCCATTGGCACCTTGCAGCGTCATAATGGCGCCGCAGAAAGAAGCTGCTTTTTGCAGCTTCTTTTTGTTGAGCGAAGGAGCTGTGCGGTTTGTCCGCTGCAGCTCCCTCACGCAACAAATGAGGGCGGCAGGAGACTGCCCTTTTGGGCGGTCTGTACCCCGCCATAGCAACCTTTTAGAAATTTTTTCCTTGGAAACCTTTAGTTCTAAAAGCCTGTTGGATTTTTTTAAAAGGCTTTGCCTACTGATGGAAGGACAAGGAGGGGCTCATTCTAGCCTCCATGGAAAGGAGTTCCAGAAAAACGAGGGGCAGCCACCTAGATGGCACCTGTGCATGTCCCTACCCCTACAGGGGATCTGATAAATCGTATTAGCCTCTTTGGACCCTGAGATCCTCATGAAGGCCCTTCATCGAGGCCACAGTATCTTGCACTGTGCTGCCAGGGGCTGCTGGAAGTTGCAGTCTAACAATATTCTTTTTTCTGTTCCTCCACTCTTGCAGGTACATCTAGTGGGAACACAATAGCAGTAGCAATAGCAAAGGCAGCTTCATTTATATACTGCTTCATACCTACACATTTTCATCCCAAAATACAGGAGTTTGGAATCTCATTCAGTGTGTGTAAAGGGTGAGTTTTCTGGCCCTCAAAGGAAGGACATCTCTTACAGTAAGAGACATCTGACAACTCTAGTCACAACCAAGGACCCAGGCTATTCTGTTTTGTCATGGAAGACCATTTATACCCAGCTAACAGTAGAAGAATAGCTTTTTTTAAAATCTCAAGCTCACTGCTTTTATAAAGCAAGTTTGATTGATAAAGCATACTTTGTAATTGCAAATTTTACCCCCCCCTCAAAAAAGAACAACAACAAAATAAATGAACTAAACAGAACTGAAGCTATTTTCATTTTTTTCCTCTCCATCCCAGCCAATGGCCTGTTACAAACAGCCAAAATAAAGCTGCTTCGAGTCACAGTGGAGGTATGGTGTTTCAATGATGCATGCGTCCTAAGAGTCCAGAAGCCACACCAAAGCCACACTCCAGCTTTATTTTGGCTGTCTGTAACAGGCCAATGTCTTTCATGGGACCAATCCTTAGAGAAACACCTAATTCCAGTAAACTGAGGTTAAAAGATGGCCTAAAGGCACCAAATCCCATCTTATCTTGGAAGCTAAATAGGGTCAGCTCTGGTTAGTACTTGGATGGGAGTCTGCCAATGAATACTAGGTGCTGTAGGTTATATTTTAGATGAAGGGACTGGTAAAAACATCTCTGAGTATTTCTTGCCTAAGAAAACCTTATGAAATTCATGGGGTCGCTGTAAGTCAACAGGCAACTTTAAGGCACATACACACATTAAATCAATTTTTTTTCCATGCGATTACTGGCCTGCCATTCTATACAATTTAATTGAAAGTGAGCCAATGCCAGAAGGCTGATTGTTTGTTGTCAGCAAAACAAACAATGTATTACATGAGAGGGAACAACATGAGACTAGAAGTAAGGGTGAAAGTGTTTCTTTTAACATTGTTGTCAGCTGAAGCTGGGAATAAAATATTTATTCCCCTATCCCCCACAAAGGAGATTAATAGGTTACTTTTACTGAATGAAATTATACCTGCTGTGATGAGAGTTTTATTTTTGCTTTTGTTTTAAAAGCATCAATTTTTTTTTATCTATTTCTGGCTATTGATTCTCCTCTTCCAGTTCTTCTTATTCTGGTTGGTAAATTCTGAAGATGTAAAGTTTTCAAAATCAAAAAATGCAAAGAATAATCTACAGACACACAGGTGTGTGTTAAGGTTTCTACCAGGTAAAAGTCATAGGGCTGAAGCAGCAGGTAGAACAGGCACAAGAAGGATGCTGTAGGATGTATGGAGCCCTGGTAGCGCAGTGATTAAATGCCAATACTGCAGCCACAAGGTTGTGAGTTCAATCCTGCATGGCTCCAAGGTTCGCTCAGCCTTCCATAGGTTAGTAAAATTAGTACCCAGCTTGTTGGGGGCAATTGGCTTACACATTGTTAACTGCTTAGGGAGTGTTAGTTCACTGGCAAGAGGTATAGAAATGTACTTTTTATTGCTGTGTACCTGTAAATGTGCTTGGCCACAAAACATCGTAACAGAGCTGGCGATTATTTCTTTAGCCAATGATGTCTTTGCTTCTTAATCAGAATTGCTATCTGTTGAAAACCTGTGGTCTTCATCACGACAAATATGAATTTATTGTGTTTCTATAGCTCTTTTCTTTGGTTTTAACATGTTTATATAAATTACATCAAGTAATAATATAATAAACGTAACAGTTATGACATCCTGGAAAATACATGCTGTATGTAGGAGCCAGTATGATGAAATGGTCCGAATGCTGAACTAGAAGTCCTGAAGACCAGGGTTTGAATCCTTCCTCAGTCTTGGAAATACATGGAATGACTTTGGTGATTCACACTGTCAATGACAAACCCTGTCTGAAAAAAAAATATTACCACCTTCCCCCCTATATGGTTGGCAAAAGTTGTAGGTATATAACAAAAACAACCATTTGTGGTACTTTGATCCTAGCTGGCATATATGATGCCTGACAGCATAGTAAACATCATTTTGTGCCTTATGAATGACTATGCTTAAACTAGGAAAAAGCACTATGAGATTATTTTTGTGGGTTTTTCAGGCTATGCGGCTGTGTGCTGGAAAAGTTTATTTCTGACGTTTCGCCAGCATCTGTGTCTGGCATATTCAGAGAATGCTGGCCTGGAAGTGAGTGGGGTATATATGCTGTGGGACCCTTGGTTGAGAGCAAGTGATTTACATGTTAATCTCTGTGTTGGTCTGTTGTTGAATGGTAAAGCCTCAGGGTGTCTATTTAATTAGTGATCCAATGTTTGCTGCGAAACCCTGTGACCCTGGATGGTTTTCACTGACACTTGCTGGGTCTCGATTTTAGTGTTTTCAGAACTGGTAGCCAAATTTTGTTTACTTTCAAGGTCTTTTCTTTCCTGTTGAAGTTGTCAAGGTGTTTGTGGATTTCAGAGGCTTCCCTGTGCATTTTGACCTGATAGTTGTCATGGTCCAGAATTTCAGTGTTTTCAAATAGCATTTTATGCCCAGGGTAGTTTATAATGTGTTCTGCTGCTACTGATTTTTCTGGCTGACCCAGTCTGCAGTGTGTCTCATGTTCCTTGATTCATTTTTACATTCCTTGATCCCTATGTAGATTTGTCCGCAGCTGCACAGTGTGCGGTAAACTCCTGCGGCCATGAAAGGGTCTCTTCTGTTGAAGTTTACTGCATACTGTGCAGCTGCGGACAAATATACATAGGAACCACCAAACACAGTGTTCAGAAAAACACCAAAATCAAGACTCAGTAAGTACAAATGCAAACCCTCTAGGGTCATGAGGTTTCCCAGAAAACAATGGATCACTAATTAAATAGACACCCTGAGGGGTGGTGTCCGGCCGCTGCCGGTTGCAGCGTGGAGGAGTTGCAGCAGCCAAACTGTGCGACTCCTCCGCGCTGCAAAGAAGGAGTGCGAAAATCGCACTCCTTCTGGCAACCCGGAAGAGATGCTACAAGTGTCAAAGCACGCACTCGTGGTGTCACTTCCAGGCCGCGGCGTGCGGACGCAGAGCATCTGTTACGTCAAAATGGCAACGGCCGTGTGGAACGGTCGCCGCCATTTGTTATGGACTCTGTCCGTAACAGGGTAAGGGGCGTCTGGAAGAGACGCCCCTTTTTCAAAATGGGACGTCCTAAGGACGTCCCTTATGGTGGTCTGTAACCCGCCATTGTGTGCTATTTAGTTACATAGCTATCTTAGCTGTATAGCCAAGTAGTGTATCCTGGTTTACCACTCAGAAGCTGCTATGAGTGATGGGTATTTGTTCACCAGGCAAACATGGCAAAGTGGTATTTCCACTATTTCTTTTCATTATTTTCCACCTTGAGTATAGCAGCTTCTTTTTGCTCCAGTTTTTACCCCTGGAGCATGGCTTCAATCCAGTTTCCACCTGCTTCGGAGGTGTGGTGTGCATCAACTAAATGCCTCACCTTCAAAGTAGGTGGAAACTGCTTTATTTGGTTTGTCTGTTTTGCAGATGGAACTCCAGAAAACAAACTTTCTCTATCCTCAATATGACATCCCTTCAAATATTTAAACATGGCTATCATGGAAGGTCTTAACCTTCTCTTCTCCTGGCTAAACAATACCCAGCTCCCTAAGCCACTCCTCATAAGGCATGGTTTCTATACCTGCAGATTTAAACTATTTAAGCATGAATTCAGGATCTTGGCCTGAGTCTAAATATTAAGTTGGATCAAAATACATGCATTCTTGAAAAGTAAACGTAAAAGTAAAATGAAGTCTGCAAAAGCTTATGCTACCATTTTTTCTCTCATTCTCAAAGGTGCTAGAAGAGCCCTTTGCATACAGATCCAAGTAACATGGCTATGTCTTAAAGAGATATTTGACAATCGAATGGGCTGTTTCCGAGGTTGGTGGACTCTCCAGCTTTGGACCTCTTTAAGCAGAGGTTGGATGGGCATCTTTCAAAGCTGCTTTAATAGTATATTTCTTCTTGAGGTGTTGAACTACGCAGCCTTTCTGGTCCCTTCAAACTCTAACATTTTATAATTTTAGGATTCTATGAACTGTGTATCTGCCAGTGTGCCTACTTATTGTTCCAGAGTGTAATAGGACATGCACAGTAACTGCTTCTTCAATCATAATAAAGTAGTACCTTGAAGGCACTGACAAAGAGTTATGAATCATCAAATAATGAACAACTGCATTTGGAATTGTTGTTTTAGTGGAATTGCTCGTATGACAATGAACTGTTTGCACTGCACCATGATCAAAAAGTACAACTTCACATGTAAGCAAATTTGCATATATGTATTACATCAACAAGATTCTGGCCTTGAAATAATGCTGGGTGAACAGAAAGTAAAGCCAAAGAGAGACTACAGGAGAACTCTGATCTACATCTAGAACATCAGGATTTACTTTCTGAAATGAATGGCACAACAAACAAGCTCAAATGGAGCACACTACATTATATTATGGTGTAAATAATACATGGTAATAAATGATAATTATAGTATTGATTCCCCCTTCCTTCTCAAATATTTTATTGACAATGTGGTGTCTCCTCTATTTTATCTCATCCCAAACTACACATTTACTATATCTTTACCCTTTCCATTATGATTTCATTGCACTTGCAATTTCTAGATGCAGAGATTGTTGCATTTGCAGGTTTTTTGGCAAAAGAGCACTGTGTCAAGGAGATGACTCTGACTTCTGAAATAACATGATTCTCTGTGGTGGATGATATAATGGCAACCTTTCAAGTGGTACAGCATGAATCGAAATGCTTGTAGCATGAGAAAGCTGGTAAATAAGGTAAATTGATTTTGCTTGCTCTTCTTTTTTTTATGATGTATATGTAAGTCATATGATCTACAGAGATGGCCAAGGTGAGCCTCAACAGGAATTGGGATTAGAAAATTTCTCTTCTGCTCTCTTCTGCATGTGGTCATTGTTGTAGGCACATTTTAAAATGTGAACAGTTAAAATGCATACAGTTGAAAAAATGTTGTGGGGGAAATGCACATGCTGACATCAATCCAATATCTCTTCAGTGTAATATAAATATTCATATGTGGACCTGTGCCATACTGAGCCATACACTCCCCTGCCATATAGTAAAGTCCCTAAAGCTCTGCACAGCCATTTGATGTTTTGCAATAAGCAAGCAGGACTGGAAAATCTGACTACTTCCCCATTGACAGGAGGAATTTCTTGACAGTAAGAGCTGCTTGACAGTGCAACACACTCCCTCAGAGAGTGGTGGAGTCTCCTTCTTAGGAGTTCCTTAAACAGAGGCTGGATGGCCATAAGTTAGGGGTGCTTTGATTGTGAATTCCTGCATGGCAAGGAGTTGGATTGGATGGCCCTTGTGGTCTCTTCCATCTCTATGATTCTATGTTTCGGTGATTCTATGACAGAAACACAATGATTACAGGAGCACTGAGAACCTGCAAGGACTCTGGTGGATTTCAGCCCTGATATCATGATTGTCTGCTATGGAGAAGCAGACAAATACTTCTATGATCTTGCTCACCAAAAAGAATGGAATAGTCATATGGGATGGCTTCCGGGGGTCTATAGTACATTGGAGGGGGCTTTGGGGATTACAAAAAGGAGGAAAGGAATACCAGTCCTGCCCATCATGCAAAAAAGCACATGCATATATGTAAGGGACATATATGTATGTGTATGTTCCTAAAATAATTCCAGCCTTTTGGAGAAATGTCCCAGTTGTTACACAGTAAAAATATTCATTGTGGAAGGAAAAAGCAGTGTCTTGCAAGTGAATAAAGTATGCCTTTCCCATCCATGGGGGGGAGGGGTTGGTTCTGGGCCCTGCTGTGGATGAGAAAAACATGCCTGCTCAAACCTGATTATTGTCAATGGGTGATGGCATATGGCCGCATCAGTGTAGCCATGGGCACATGCTGCCATTGACAATAATGGAATGTGCTGATCTGAAGATGCTGAAGTCCATGGATGGCTAACTGGCCAATACAGCAGGCCCACTCTATGAAATAAGATGTGAGACAAGAATGCTGGAAAGATTTGGGGAAAGAAAACTGAAACTGAGAATTTTTCACCTCCCTGGTATATGTGACTATAACTCACTGAAAACAATGGGTTCAAAGTTAATTGTCACCAGTTTCAAAAAAAGATATGAACCTTGTTTTCTGAAGTAAAACATTACCTAGCCTGAAATTGCACTAATGCTGAATTACAACACATCACCATTCCCAGCCAGCAAGGCCAGTATACCACGGTGACAGGACATGCAGTCAAACACACCCAGAGGATTTCAGGTTGGGGCAAGTTGTCATAATAGGTGCAGCACACATAAAATTAATGTGGATTAGACAGACTTTGACCATTGTTCTGGAGTCTGGCTAAGCGATCCACCAATGGTACACTCAGGACCAAGTCCATGGTTACTTTTGTGTAATGCTGGAGCAACTCCCAACTGTCCTGGACTGCGGCCAACACACACAAACACCGCTGATAAGGATGGTAATTAGCAAAGCAAGCAGCTGAAACAGTCCACAAACCTTGCCAGGAGTGAGAGAGAGAACAAACCGAAAGCCAACATCAGAAATACAGAGATCACCGTAGTCAGTCCAGTCCAGGGTCAGGGCAGCCAGAAGGTAACAAGAGTCCAGTCCGTTCCAAAGTCAAGCCAACAAGGAGTCAGGATACACGAAGCCAGTGCCAGCAGCAATCACACCAAAGGATTATGCAATAAACTCTGACATGGAGTTGGTGCCTCTCTGCTTCCAAATAGGGGGCGCCCTCCCCATGTACCAGGTGAGGCTGGTTAGAAAATTGCCTTGCAGCAATTCTCTGGGATCTGCGTCTGCCAGCACTTTCAGCCCTGTGCTGCCTGAAGGAGGGAACTTCCAAGCCTGGTTCCTCCCCAGAGTCACCACTCGACTGCTGTACCACCAGAGGAATCCCACCAGCATTAGGACCTGGCTGAGCCGCCTCCTCCTCTGGGGCTGGGAGATCAGGGCTGGCTTCTTGCAGAGCAGGATTAGCACCTGCTGTAGCCTCAATTACCTCTTGCACTGGAGGAACCCTATCCTCATCCTCCGAGACCTGCTCTTGGCTAGCCATGACACCAGCTGGGGTAGCATGCCTTGTGTCCTCTTTCACTCCCTCCCAGTTAAGCTCAAAATGGAGATTTTCTTTTGGAATGCTGGTGCTTTTTCTAGTCTTCCTTCCTTCCTTCTTTCACCTCATTTGGGTTCTGAAGTCAACAATTATCTTGTATTACTCCAGTTCCTTGGAAGCTAAAGCTGAAGACGAAACTTCCACAGATTTCAGCAGTATATAAGTTATTGCCTCTATCCAAAAAGAGCTTCCAATTTAAGCAGACAAGATGAATGAATGTGGAGAGGCAAAGGCACAGCAATGTGATTTACTGAAATGCCATTATGATAGTGGTTCAGGGGACTAATGGGAAAAATTCCATGTCCTGCTGACTCTAGTTTTCTGGACCCACAATTGAGAAAGATCCAATATTATCAAAGGAAATTCATAGCCACTGAATCAAATTGATTTAAATCATTTAAACCTGGGTGCTGTTCAACTCCTCAAAGATATCTGGAGGGCCATACAAAACAAACCTGCTGTCATATACCAAACTATGTGCCTATCAAAATAAAATACACATAAGATGCCAAATATATACAGACTGGGCAGTCAAGCCTTACTGGGTTACCAGTTACAAATTGTCAAACAAAAGGGAACATATC
Organism: Sceloporus undulatus; assembly: GCF_019175285.1. Classification (NCBI taxonomy): domain Eukaryota; kingdom Metazoa; phylum Chordata; class Lepidosauria; order Squamata; family Phrynosomatidae; genus Sceloporus; species Sceloporus undulatus. The sequence continues at coordinate 19,255,677 of NC_056524.1, forward strand.
AGCAGGTGAAAAGCAGATAAGATGTTTATATGCTAATTAATATGTTTAGATGCAAATTTAGAATTCTGACCAATTACTTTGTCAGAATTCACTAAGGTAGTTACGAACGCATAACCACATTCCTGACTGGTTCATATTTACAATCCTTACATATTCACTAGTTTAAAATATATAGGGACTGTGAAAGCCCCCCCAATCTCACTTATGGGACAGCATACACTGTGAGTGATAAGGATCCTCAATGCCTTCCAGTGGACACTTGTCATTCCTGGAAGGAAGAAAGATGCCAGAAATGGTGGATTGCGTTTAACCTCCTACCCTCAACCTCCTGATTTTCATCTGAAATTAGTACAATGTCATGAATGAAGAAGCATGAAACCATGCCCAATGAGGAGTGACTTAGGGAGCTGGGTTTGTTTAGCCTGGAGAAGATAAAGTTAAGAGGTGATATAGTATTTCTGTTTAAATATTTGAAAGGATGTCATACTGAAGTTAGAGCAAACGCTCCAGACAATAGGACCCAGAGCAATGGATTCATTGTCCCCTTGTTGAATGTTTTGATGTTTTAATAGTTTGTAATGCTTTTATAGTATGGCTGTTTAATCCTGTTTTACCATTGGAAATGGGGGTAGGTATAGGGATTGTTTTCTTCTTGGATTTTATTGTAACTTTGATGTATTTTATTGTTGTTACCTGCTGAGATTCTCTGTGATAGGGTGGGCTAGAAATAAATCATTATTATTATTATTATTATCATTATTATTATTCATACTACAAGAAAAGAGATTCCACCTCAACATTAGGAAGAACTTTCTCACAGTAAGAGCTGTTCAACAGTGGAATATGCTGCTCTGGAGAGTGGAGTCTCCTTCTTTGTAAGTTTTTAAACAGAAGCTTGATGGCTATCTATTGAGGGTGCTTTGATTGTGTATTCTTGCATGGCAGTGGGTTGGACATGATGGCTCTGGAGGTCTCTTCTCACTCTGTGATTCTGTGATTCAACAGTTTAGAATGTTAGCCAATATCCCCCTAGTCTCTTATGAATCATAACACAGGCACAAATGTGCCCACATGGCATCTTTATTTTTTAAAAATATGAATTTATATTTGATATCTTGTTGTGTCTTGGTTCAATGTTTTATGAGAGATGTAAAGAATGGGAATATATTTGATTTGAGAGTTTGGAAAATACTGCTTGCTAATCTAGTAAAGCTCACGGAAAATGCAAATACACTGATTTGCCAGACCATGATCTAATCTCAAAAACGTTTTTGCTTTCTATTATTTATTGACATATTTATTTTCCAGTGCACTTTGGTGGATTAGGTGAACAGGGTTCTAGGGAGAAGTCTTTGAAATGAAAATTAGCCTTTGAGCCTGGAGTGTTATGACTTTTCCTCTTTTCGTTTGACTTCATTGACATTCAGACTGTAACATATCCTTGGTGAATAATATAAAGCTGATCAGGAATGTGTGATCGTACTATACAGTCTAAACAGAAACACATTGTGGTCACAGTTTTAGCTTTTTAACCTATCCTTTTTTTATTTAAAGGAAAATGCTTATTGATTTATTTCTCTTGTTATTCTCAATGTATTACCATGGCAGATGAATTCATACTTTTTCCAACACCCTCTGAAAAAAGGAAAATCTAATTATGCTGTATGCACAGGGGTGGAATGGAGAGTCAGGCTATCAAGAGCTTGAAAAAGTTAGTTCTTTGGACTATGATGCCCAGAATCCCACACACTGTGGCAATATTTACACGATGTAGTATTCACCAGCCATATCTGTGAAGAGTTTGGTTACATTTTGTTCCCCAGGTGTCAGAGGAGAGGGAAAAGGGGAAGTGCCAAAACACATCCTTTGCTTTCAGAGTGTTCCTGTTTAGGTCATTGGCAATTCCATGTTGATTAGGACCACTTGCCACCAAAGGTAGCTTCTATGGTGACTGGATGGTGAATCATACAGTTGGAAGGGCCATTCTGCCATGCAGGAAGACACAATCAAAGAATTTCCAACAGATGGCCATCCAGCCTCTGTTTAAAAACTGTTAAAAGAAGGAGATTTCACCACACCTCGAGGCAGTGCATTCCATCAGGAAATTCTTCCTCATGTTTAGGTGGACTCTGTTTTCTTGTAGTTTGAATCCAATGTTCTGTGTCCCAGTCTTTGGAACAACAGAAAACAAGCTTGCTTCTTCTTCCATGTGACATAGACTCACAGAATCATAGAATTGGAAGAGATCACAAGGGCCATTCAGTCCAACCTCCCTGCCATGCAGGGGCTCACAGGACATCCCTTCAAATATTTAAACGTGGCTACCATGTCACTTCACAATCTTCTTCAGGCTAAACATACACATCTCCCTAAGCCACTCCTTATTGGACATGTTTTCCATACCTTTCACTATTTTGGCTGCCCTCCTCTGGACATGCTCCAGCTTGTCAAAAATCCTTTTTGAATTGTGTTCCAAAGCAGAATAGATCTAGACTCTATATGCCTATTGATGCACCCTGGAATTGCATTGACTTTTTAGTTGCTGCATGACTCCGTTGACTCATATTCAGCTTATGGCCTAAGATTCCTAAATCTCTTTTGTATGTCCTGCCTATATCTGTGCAATTCAGCTTTACTGCCCAAGCGTAGTATCCTACATTTGTCCCTGTTGACATATATTTTGTTAGAGAAATAAAATGAAAGATACAAGGATGGACAGGCAAATGCCTTGACTTGATGGAAGGTATCTCATTGTAATCATGTGTCATTATTCTAAATTCCAAACCAAGGCTAGGTAACTGTTTGAGACTAGAGGTCAATTCCCCCAAACCTCCCCATGGACCACTTCCTTCAGTAAGCTGAAATACCTCTATTTACCTCTGCAGTCCCTTCCAAAATGGCAAAAAGAGGTGGTATCATTTCTTGTTTCCATTTTGAGAAAGAGGACAGAAGAAAATGGAAGTGGGGTCTTGAGTGCTTGTGAGTGTGTGGGGTATTTTCACACTTTTTTGGGGGGGGGGGGCTTTCTACATGGTTCTGGGGCTTTGAGGGACTGGTAGCTGATAGGGGCCATAAAAGTGGGATTTAGAGCCTGGGAGCCATACTTTGCCCACCTATTCTACACTCTCAGGAAAACCAGTTCCAATCCAGCCTCACAAACATGTCCAGCATCCTTTAATGTTTGCACTGAAACCCAAAATGGATTCATTCCTCCCAGCATTGAAACCACTACTCCAAGAAAGGCACATCTGAATCAAAGTCTGAAGTATCTTGACTTTCTTTCTCCTTTCTTCTTCCAATCACCCATTTTCCCTCCTTCCTTCTCTCTCTTACCTTGTCCTTTCAATAATTCATGTTGTTTATAAAATGTTATGAATAAAATAATAAAATGGAAAAAGTTGCAATCCATTAACATTATGGTGAAGTCACTAGAACAGCAGTTACAAAAGGTCCACGATCACAAGACAAAAAGAGCCAAACAGCCTGTGTGAATAGCACGAAGGGACATTTAAAAACTATCAGGAGAGCAGGCTAGGAACCACAGTACAGAAGAAAAGAGATTTAATCTCCTCATCCCTATGGACTTGATGTAAATCCCTCAGATCTGCCCTGCAAATGAAGCTCCCTATTGGTACTAGTGGGAAGTTTCTTTTCAATGGAAATAGGAGCTGACGGCAATGGGAGCTTAGGCCTAGAATTCTTGTACTCAGTTCTTGATAATTGTTTATCCTGGTTTCCATTTACTTCCTCCACCCTCTGGCTTTTATGTTTTTCTCCTTTTGTACCTTTTTTCAGATCCCACCCCATTTTCTGAAAATGGAGATTTGGAAGGAGAAACACATAGAAAATTATACTGTATCTGCATCATCCCAATGACACATCTCTATGGAAGAGCAAGTTTGATTACATTCTGTGATGATCAATCAAAATCAATGATGGAGGGAAAATCCAAACAGAAATGTGTAAAATGCAAATAAGGCCAAGCTAAAAGAACTACAACAGATAGGAAAAGGTGGTGAGTGGAATCAACATGATAGATGAGAAAAGTGCTGGAAAATGACATTGTGCGAGCTGGATACATTTATGCCTGGACTGGAATTTATGAATTTATGAAGCATGTTGTATTATAGGTTTTGATGACACTCTTCAGTAGAAGCCTACTGAGGTCAGCAAAGAGCAACAGGAGTACTAAATATGGCGGGTTATAGACTGCCCATTTGGGGCGGTCTGGACCCGCCCCTTTCCCTGGAGTATCGGGGCTTCAGCGGCTACACCGGCAGCCGCTGAGGCCCCGATCCGCCGCTATTCAGGCTGCAGGGAAGCGGCAAAACGCCGCTTCCCCGCAGCCTGAAAAGGGGTGTCCTTGGGGCTTCAAGCCCCAAGGACACCCCGTGGCGGCAGGGAGGGGGAGAAAGGGGCTGCTTGGCCCTTTTCTCCCTTGCTTCGCTGGGCGCAGCCGTCTGGAGGCTGTGCCCAGCGAAGCAAAGCGGCGCCGTGGACCAGGAAGGAGCTCTGAAATGGAGCTCCTTCCTGGTCCGCGGAAAGGGCACCCTAGGCGCCCTGCCGTGGATTGAGGATGTTACGTCTGCGCCGCCCCGTTTAGAGGCGGCGCAGCCGTGACGTCCTCACGGCGGCAGCCATGTGGAAGGGCCGCTGCCGTTTAGTGCGTGACGGGCACGCACTAGGCTTACGGCCGTGCGGAAGCACCACCCTTTTATAACTCTAGTGCGTGCTCGTCACGCACTAAAATGCCGGTATGTAACCGGCTTATATCTTCTTTCCCCCTCACTGATAGATGATTGAAACCCTCCAGTAGGATCTCCATGCCAGTTCTCTGAATGATGTGGTTGCAACCTTCTGAGTGGTCACTGCTAGTTAGCAATGGGAAGAATATTCATGCTGTGAAGACACACCCAACTAAAGGTGGTGGCAGGTTTGGGTGTGCAACGCCGGTACCCTGGTGAGATCAAACTCTTTACCCAAAAAGGCTCTGAAGCTGAATGTAAAATTCAAAAGGGGGGAAATTTAATTTAAAGGACAAAAATAAAGAGTTTTCTCCTCCCCAGCTCTAGACAAAAGATACTTTACAGTTTCAGCAATCTTCAGGGTGTCATCTTTCTGGGTCTGATGTTGGTTTGCTCTCCTTACTCAATGGAACTGGTGCAGGGTCTTTCAGCTCCTGAATTTTTTTATTCACTTGCTGTTGGTAATTAAAATGGCTAAAACCTGGTAACTTAAATGGCTAATGTATTTGGCAACTAAAATGGCTAAAGTGTAAGAAATGCCCTTTCCGACTGTCTGGGCCTGTTTGCCACCAAAAAGACAGCTCTCTGCCTGCTCACAGCAAAGACTGCTCCAAACTAAAAGCTTACAGCTACAACAGAGCATGCTGGGAAAGGGCAAACCAAACCTGGAAATAATGCAGGGGAATCCTACAGCTCCTCCCACAAACTAATACAATGACCTTTTCTACACTAAAATAATCTATGGCCTGAACCAGCATGAAAGAAAATGCAGGGGAAATTCAATCAGTCCTGGCAGGACATCACACATGCATATTCTCATCATGAAATGAAACCAAAACATGGTTTCTGTGTAAGAATCAGTGCATGAATACAATCTACATAAACTTGTAATTTTAGGCAAATTGTATGAATACATGAATTCCTTTGCCTCCTGCGCAAAAAACAAAACAAAACAAAACGTGGCTAGTTTTCTACCTCAACAAAGATATTCTACATATCCAGTTTATCACAGCCTCAGTCACGGGAAGGATGGGACTGGAAACATCATCCACCCATGATCCAATTGCCAGCAGAAGAGACCCCCTGATCTTTCCACAAATCTATTTTACCATAGAATCATAGAGTTGGAAGAGACCACAAGGGCCATCCAGTCCAACCCCCCACCATGCAGGAAATCTAAATCAAAGCATCCCCAACAGATAGCCATTCAGTTCTGTTTAAAGACCTCCAAGGAAAGAGACTCTACTACACTCCGAGGGAGTGTGTTTCACTGTCAAACAGCCCTTACTGTCAGGAAGTTCTTCCTAATGTTGAGCTGGAATCTCTTTTCCTGTAGCTTGCATCCATCGCTCCAGGTCCTAGTCTCTGGAGCAGCAGATAACAAGCTAGCTCTCTCCTCAATATGCCATCCCTTCAAGTATTTCAACAGGGCTATCATATCATCCCGTAACCTTCTCTTCTCCAGGCTAAACATCCCCAGCTCCCTAAGGCGTTCCTCATAGTGCATGGTTTCCAGATCCTTCTGGAGGTCTGTCCCTGCTGCTGTTCCTCACCATCCTTGATAACAGAGAGAGATTCAAGGCGATTCTGTATCTGCAAGCTCACAGAGTGTTCCCTGGTTTCCCTACTTCTGTGTGTGATATTCCTCCAACTTTCTACTTCTGTTGTATGTGAAGTGACCTCCTCCTCCCCAGCAACTTCCTCTGTGTGTTTCCTGTTCAGGACCATCTGGTCCGTTCTCGTCAGGAAAACCTCTTGCTTCCTACGATGCTGAAGTGTAGCTATCTGGGCCTCCAACTGCTGTACTTTCTCTTCTAAGAGGGCAACCAACTTGAACTTAGTGGAGGGGAAGTTCCCCACATCTCTAGGCAAGAATACAAATGTCCCACAAGTGTTGCAGGTGACTGCAGCAGGGCCTTCAGTGTCCATACTGAAAAGTCTTAAGGAGGCACTGAACAAGACTGTGGGCTTCCCCTGCTAAACACCAGTGTAAAGAACCCCTGTGGGCCTGGCCTTTGTCGAGCTCAATCAACTGGGACTCTAGTTATGTAGAGAGCTCCTTCCCCTGAGCAAGTCCCCACAAGCCCCGTAAGGGAGTAGTGAAAAGTAAAGTGTAAAATTGAAGGAGATGTCCTTCAACACTGTACCCAGGTGACTTCTCCTCTGTACTCCAAACCTTCATCTTCTATAAAAATAAAAATGTGAAAAGAAAAATTTGCACACCATTTGAACTACCAGCAGTTCTGTAGAATGAGTCTTCTAGCTCCTCCTCCTCCCAGTGACCAAAAGAATGGCTTACATTTTAAAATTTTAAGCTCTTACCCAAGCAAGTAGACATGGAAAATCAGACAACATCTTCTCTGAGAAAAGGAGGCAATTGGGGTGAAAGAGGGTGTGACAAAGGGAGTGGATCTCCTTCTCTTGGAGCAGCTGCCTGCAGTATAGTAGGTTTGGCAAGACAGTTACAATCATGGCAATAGTGCCACAATTATGACTACATTGGGAAAGTGAATATGGAGCTGTTAGGGGTGTGTGATTCTAGTGAACACATCCATAATTATGGTGGTGAATGCCAGTCAATATGGCCCTATGGAATTCTAAAATTTGAAGTTTGTTGTGGCACCAGAACTTTCTGACAGAGAAGGCCAACTATCTCACAAAACTACAAATCCCAGAATTCCATAGCCTTGAACCATGGCAGTTAAAGCAGTGTTGACCTGCATTATTTCTGCAGTTCAGATTAGACCCTAGTTAGCCCTGACTAGAGTAGAGGCATTGGATCAACTTATATATTGATTCACCATCCAACATTCGAGGTGTACTGTAGTTTGGACTAAACTTGTGGATTCCGGCTGGTATATCCTGTGAAAAAAATACTGCTTTTTGCACAGGAAACATGTTTTCTGCCCCCCAAATATATTTTTGTGTGTGTAGAAAACTATGGCTGGCATCCTGTCCAATAGTTACAAGATAGTAAAGTGGATGATCTAGTAATTGATGTGGAGTCACATTCTTGGTTGTGAACAACCAAACATTCCCCCTCTCACCTCAACATTTATGAGGTTCTCTCCCAGTCATGGGACATCTTGGATCAAACAGGACCTTGAAGATTCTTAACAGCTGTCTTAATGAAGCACCCTGTGGTCAAGAGAGTGCTGGTAATATCATTTCCCAGTGTCCCAATCCCCAGCACCTTGGAAACCCTTTGCCTGCAGTGTTACCAAACTGCAAAGCTAGGTTTTGGGGTGTAGCACCACCAGACATAACTAGGATGATGAAGTGCCATCATCACAGTTACACTGATAGTGCAGATTGCAGAATGCCAGTCTATGTGTATTTTGACACAAACACATTTCTCCTCCTGATATTTATACAAGGTTTGAAAACTGTGCAGAAGCAGTTATGTATCATGGTGAAAGGAGATGATTGCTAAAAATTCTTAATTCTTGCATGCTAAAAATTCTTAATTCTTGCATGCAGGGATGAAATAACTGAATATTTAAATAGCTGCTCTTACCATCATGTGGCAGATCACATAGATGGTGGATGCTCACTTTGTGAACTCTTTTCCACTTAAGTGAGGTTATGGGCAGAAGTGCTTCTGTAGTGATGCATTCTCTACCTCTTTTGAGAAATGTCAGGGTTATTAAGGATTTTGAAATCTGTCATAGAATAAATGTTGTGTTTGGTTAAGTTTCAAAACAATCCTACAGCAATGTAGAAATGTTGAAGGAGGAGGAAAAGAAATTCTTACAAATTCATATGAAAAAAGTAGCAGACTCTTTTCGCATCCATAGAATATCCACTGTGATGCAGCTCACAAGGCAGCAGTTTAAAGAAATGCATCTTGAGAATGAGGGCAAAGGATCAAAATGGGAAATGGAGAACCACCTGCTTTGATGACCGAAAGGCACTTTGGCAGGATATAGACTGCCCCTTTGGGGCGGCCTGCACCTGCCCCTTTCCCCAACGGATTGAGGCCTAAGCCTTTCCTTGCCTCGGGGAAGTGGTCATTTCCCCACAGTCTGGAAAGGAGTGTCCTCGGGGCTTCATGCCCCAAGGACACCCCAACAGTGGTGGGTAGAGAGAGAAAGGGGCCGTTGGCCCCTTTCTCTTTAGTATTGCTAGCGCGGCTGTGTAAAAACCATGCCAGCAATATGCGGTGCAAAAGGAGCTCCAATTTAGAGCTCCTCTGGGCGCCGCTGAAAGGGCACCACAAGCACCCTTCAGTGGTGCCAAGATGTAACAGCCACGCCACGCCATTTGGACGCAATGCGGACGTTATGTCAAAATGGCAGCACCCATGTAGACAGGGCACCGCCATTTTTATGTACTCAGTACGTACTAGAGTTAGAGAGCATCTGTAAAGGACGCTCCCGGGGAACCCTAGCACGTACTGAGTACGTGCTTAATGGCCCATCTAAACAGGGCCTTTGTATGTGAAGTACCACAAAGTGGAGGAGAAGCAGTTTATAATTGTCAGCTACCCACAAACACCTGTATCAAAGGGAAAGTAAGATCGCAATCAGGATTCAGTGGAACCAGGAATATGAAAAAGGAGACTCTGTGTGATTATAATGCTAGATGCTTCAAATCATTCATACTACATATATTATAGCATTATTATTCTACTTTGACCACCACTGTTCCATCCCTGGATTCCTAGGATTAGCAGTTTAAGGATAGGTGTATTTGCAGACAGAGTGATCTAGTGCTTCACCATTACCAGTTCCAGGCATTGCGTGACTAATATTTGCTACTTGGCATTTTTAATTTGTTGTCTGTTTTATTGAACCCTTTCCTGTATTGTTATATATTATTTATATGTATTATGCTATTATTTCTTAGATGGTACGACATGGGCAGGTTTACTCTTATCTATTTTATTGTTTGTATGTACAGTGCTGTGCAAATCTACAGTGCTATATAAATAAAGCATCATCATCATCATCATCATCATCATCATCATCATCATCATCGGATTCTACAGAATTCCAGCTGAAGTGGAATAATAGTGTACTCATTCTCTAGTATGAATGAGCCCCTGATAAATGTTGCAAACTGGGAAATGGAATCTGCAGCAAAGGAACCTTACTAAAATCAAAGGTTCTCTCAGTATGGTTGGTGATTGAAATTTCTGTCCTTGTCTGGCATCCACCAGAAAAAGAGATTGTGAACATTTTTTTCCATTCAAAAGTCACTACTGAAAGTGGTTTCCATAAACAAATGTAGCTTTCTACTGTTACATGACAAAGATTAGCCTTGGGGTAGATAAGCAGTTGCAGCCTCTGGCATTTAAGAATCATTTGATGTATCTCCTTATAAAGATGCTGTGCAGAATCCCATTGGAGCCTTATGCCTTTGTAAGTGGACTTAAGTGTGTAGGAAATAGCGCTGCACAGTTGCGCATCATCTGTATCCAGTAGAGGGTTGCTCAGAAGCAGAGCTAGCAAAATAGCTGATTCCCACTGGTGCCCAATACACAATAGGAGTGATACAAAATGGAGCTGATATGCATTGGTCCCAATGAACGTCACATAGGTCCTCATGCACATTGAGCATCAGGAAATCATCCCATCACACTTCTCCACAATTCAGTAGAAGGGATTCTTAGCACCTCTGCTACATAGCTTGTTGTTGTGTGCCTTCAAGTCCTTTCCAAATGATGGCAACCCTAAGGTGAGTATATCATGAGGTTTTCTTGGCAAGAGGGGGGTTTCCATTTCCATCCTCTGAGGCTTAGAGCACATGACTTGTGCAAGGTCACCCAGTGGGTTTTTTGGCCAAGTGGGGAATCAGACCCTGGTCTCCAGAGTCATAGTCCACTGCTCAAACCAATACACCACGCTGGCTTCATGGGTAGGTGTACATAAAGTTACAGGCCATATAGGCTTCCAACATTCCTCTGCAAATGTAAGAACATATCCAAAATGTTTCCCTTTTTCTTTTCAAATAATACTGTGATCCTATGACATTCTGTCATCAGACTGTACCTGGATCTTTGTTGCCACCATCTTTCCCATCCCTCCTTCTTCCAGAGCTGTAAGAATCAGCTAGAATTGACAATGTTTCTAGGGCAATTGTGGCTATCGTGAGATACAGGGCTTGAGAACTGTATGAAATTTGGATTGTGGTGATTGATGGAAAATATACGTGAGTTTATAACCTTACCCTGCATCTATTCGTCTAAAATGCAATGAGATGAACTGGAAAATTCACCAGCCATAAATACTGTGACAATTTTCCTCTGTAAAAAATGATTTCAGTAGACTAAATTTGGCCTGTAACTCAGGTCTGGCAGTCAAGCTCTCCCATATAGCTGGCCTGCTCTTTTGAGTCTGTTCCCTGGAAGGTGACCACGTGGACCAGGGGGCATTGTTGAGAACAATAATTTTCTGGTGCTGTCAAATGTGCACAGATGCCAGCATGATTTAACAGGTGCTCCAGCTGTAGCAAGCCAGGCTGCTGATTTCCCCAATGAACTGTGAACCTCCAAAGTGTTGCTGCTGACCTTGATCTGAATATGCCTCTGAGAGGAGGGGAAATGGTATCATTTCAAAGTAATGCCTCAAGAACATTTTCTTGTATGCTGGTCAGCTGTTATAGGGGAAGATTGAGCAGCAGGGGTGGGGAAATAATTGAGGCAAACTGGTAAGCGATATAAGTCCAAAGGACAGTTCATTAAGACTATACTTGGAAAATACAAGCAAGATAAACCAGATAGATGACAACATCTCTTCTTTCCACAAGGTCAGATTTTATGTTTATCTGATTGAAAGGGTGATTTTCACCACCAGCAGCTAATGAATAGATTCATGGTTTTGGTCCAAAAATTAAAGGAATTATCCAGCCAGAAGTGACAATGTTTCTAGGCAAATTGTGGCTATCATGAGATACAGGGCTTGAAAATTCAATGAAGTTTTAATCCCTAAAATAGATTCATGACTTTGGAATGTTCCATTACCATTTGGACAAACCATTTCTCCACTGACATGAGTGCATCAGAAGCTGCTGATTTTTTAAGAACAAAGATGTAGGCAACCTGGTGTGCTACAGAAGTTTCAGACTATTGGTTCCATAAACCAGAAGCAGCAGGATATGAAAAGATACTTTCTAGAAGTAATCAATTAATGTAATTCACTGCACAGTCACTCCAAAGTAAGCTTTTGTCATTAACATAATAATATTTTTAAATAACTAATTACATTTCAAGGTAGGGCTACATTGGAGGGTGCATGTAGGGATCAGCCACCACTCCAGATATGGCAGTCTGCAGGGTGTACCTGTTTGGCCATTGGGGGTTATTTGGGGGGGGGGAGTTGCCAGATTTTTTTATGCCAGAGTTCTGTTGGTGTTATATAATTGTGTTAGTTTTTCTTACATATACAGTTGGACTTAATTTGGCCATTGTGAAATACAGTGCTACCTCGGGTTACGAAATTAATTCGTTCCGCCGCTCCGTTCGTAACCCGATACATTTCGCAACCTGAAAAGGCTTTCCGTTAGCGCTGGAAAGCCGCGCGTTTGAATTTCGCGCCGAAATAAATTTCGTAACCCGAAAAAAACATCGTATCCCGGAACAGTTTTTTCCAATCTAACTTTTTCGTATCCCGGAAATTTCGTAACGCGATCAATTCGTATCCCGGGGTACCACTGTATGTGAATTTATTTCATGTTTGCATAAACGGAGTTCCACATATGAAGTGTAACCATTTCACATGGGCCTAAGTTCTATGCTTAGTCTCAATTTGAGGACAGCCGTTGAAACAATTGGAATTACTTAGGTGTTTACTCACCATTCAACAAATGATTCAATGGGTCTACTCCAACTGGGGTTACTCAAGAGGTTCTTAGACATGCAGTTGCATATTCTTGGATGGTGTGTGTTCCTCCATACCTTCAAGTTTCTACTTGATTCACTGCTTTTGAAGAAAGAGATATTGCATTCCTTATTGCACAAGGCATCAGGATCTGAGTCCCCAAATTTCTTGCCATAGTATATAGAATAGATATATGCTTTGCTTGCCTGAAGGATTTAAATGCTGAATATAATTATGTACTAGATAATGGGATGTGTTGCCACAAATTATTGATGGTGTTGGCTGTTTACATTCCTTGGTTTAAGAGCAGGTGTGTGGGGAGTAGAGACTGTGCTGAGACTTTCAAGGCCAGTCTCATGACACAAGAGGACAATAAGCAGCCACATTGACAGATATGCAATCTGTTGGACATATTCACATGTAAGGTTCCCAGTTGCATGGAGATATCCTTTTATGGGGTTAATGTGGGATTTGGTATTTCCTTACTCCCTACACAGTGCCAGAAGCCTCCACTTCCAATTTACTGTATAGTCCCTGAACCTACCCTGCATGGCCAGTCCAGAAATGGACTTCATGGCAAGCGGGCAGGATTGGAGAAGCATCTGGATACATCCACATAGCCAGATGCAAAACAATGACATCAGCACTGAGATCCCCTGAGATCCTTTAAGGGGAGTGTCTCAGCACTGTTGTAATCATTGTTCTCTGGCTATGGGGACATAGCCAGATACTTCTCCAATTCTGTCTGCTTGCTGTGAAGCATATACTGTAATGGCCATATGGGGTAGGCTCGTTAACTTTACAGTTCAGGGTGGTGTTTGCTCAGTGTAACATAGGTCTGCATGTGGATATTTATACTATGCTGAGGAGATTTGGATTGAGCCCAATATTGGTATTCAGGAAAAGAGTGGTTTAACTCAGCCACTGCTTAACTACACAAGTGTAGATTCGCACTGTGCAAGGATGAGATATGACCTTGTCTTTAATTTGGAAGAGAGATACAGGAGCTTTGGGGGGACTCTTTCCACATCCTAGGTGAACAAGGTACTTTCTAACTGTTCTTGAACTGTCCTTCATATGGTCCCCCTGAAGTAAAACACAAATTAACATCCAGATTTGGACATGGAATATTTGATAGGAAGAAGCAGACTTCGTTGTCCCCCTTTCCCCATAGCTTCTCAGAGAATAGAGCACCTTATTGAATAGGGTGAATAGTGGTGTGGGGAAAATCTCTCTAATTTGCAAATACGTTTGTTTATGAGCAACTCTCTTTCATCCATTGAATGCAGATGTTGGATTTAACCCAAGGACACCATAGATGGGTGTTGAAATGAATTATGCCAATTTGATTGATCCAAATAGTCCCTCTCTACAGATCTCACTGGAGTCATATGGGAGCATGACTAGGGTAGAAGTTGGAATGCAGTCTAAGAGCATGTAAATCACATCAAAGTCTGATTGGTGAACTACTGCAAAACTAAGGAACCAGGAGGGACCTGAAAATTTTAAAAATTACAAGTCAAGCACTTTCCAGTATCACAGTTGCTTTCTTTTATTATCCTGTCATGTAGCATTCACTCTCCCTGCTGGGCATGAAAACACTGGAAAATTATCACAGCATGGCCATGTAGATTTTGATTCAATCATGTTAACTGATACAGCGGTTGTACCAGTCTCTATCTGTAAGATCCAGCAACCTCCACCAGAAATCCACAACAGCAACTTGCTTAAAAGCAGTGAAGTTTTATTGAAATACAAGCAGATGTGGCTAGACAAACTTTTCAGAGAAATCTAACAGCCAAGCCTCAAACACTAAGTTAAAAGCACTCAGCCCCCACCCTTTTTTCCTGTAGCCAGTCCCCCTATTCCTCCCCCTTGCTTCCCAGGCCAGCTAGGCCTGAGAAGCCAACCTGACCTTGGACAAGCCTCACAGATGTCTCCAGCTAATTAAACAGTGCATTCCAAACCATGACTGCAATCATTCCCAAGCACCAGCTAGCACCCCCTCCCCCCATTAGAAGCAGGCAGAACTACAGCTAAAGCAATTACACAACAATATGAGCAGTAACTAAAGTGGATGTGAATATTGATTAGTAATTGGCTTTGGAGTTCTGACACTATCATGGGCTACATTTCCTTTTCCTAGGCTCCCTTCATTTTGCTTAGCATTATTCCACAGCAGGCTGGTATATTAACCTTGTTCTCTTTTTTTCAAAGAAGAAAATAATCTAGTTTCGATTGTTTGGGGGTTCTTGTAAAGGGGAAAAAACTTTAAAAAATGTTTACCATGCTGTATGCAGCATGGAAGCTGCAAACAGCTTCTATGGTTGCAAAATGTGCCTTCTGATGAAAACTTTGATACCAAAAGTGCTTTCCTCATTCAGCTGTTTATATCTTCAGTGACACAAATATGATAACATGTGCACACACAATATGAGGGAAAAAGATAATTAAACATATATAAAACCTTAGACTTGAGAGAGTTCTTAAGGGGCATCTACTCCAGCTCCCTACCCATGCAGAAATTTACCACTGAAGTACCACAGAGAGGTGTTCATCCAACCTCCATTAAATTAATCTCCAATGAAGAAAAGTCTGTCATCTGGTCTGGAAATCAAGCCCTAGGAGGAGAGGCTTAGGCAGATGGGTATGTTTAGCCTGGGGAAGAGACGGTTAAGAGGTGACATGATAGCCATGTTTCAATATTTGAAGGGATATCATAAGGAAGAAGGAGCAAGCATATTTTCTCTTGCTCAAGAGAATAGGACACAGAGCAATGGATTCAAATTTCAGGAAATGAGATTCCACTTAAACATTAGGAAGAAGCTCCTGATGGTAATAGCTGTTTGACAATGGAATGCACTGCCTTGGAGTGTAGTGAAATCTCCTTTTAGCAGTTTTTAAACAGTGGGGAAAAAATTCCATCATCTGGTCTGGAAACCAGAAGGAGAAGTTTAGGGAGATGGGTATGTTTAATCTGAGAAAGAGAAGGTTCAGAGGTGACATCATAGCCATTTGAAGGAATGTCATATCGAGGATGGAGCAAGCTTGTGTTCTGCTGCTTCAGAGACAAAGCAATGGAGTCAAACTATAGGAAAAGAGTTTCCACCTCAACATTAGGAAGAACGTCTTGACAGTAAGACCTATTCAACAATGGAATACAATGCCTTGGAGTGTGGTGGAGTCTTCTTCTTTGGAGGTCTTTAAACATAGGCTGGATGGCCATCTGTTGGAAGTACTTTGACAGAAGGGTAGCAAAACCAAGAAGATAAGTATGCCCCCAATTTTGTCCTCCAAGTCATTGATAAAGATGTTGAATAGCACTGGGCCCAGGACAGGGCCCAGGACAGAGCCCTGTGGGACCCCACTGGTCACTTCTCTCCAGGATGAGAAGAAGCTATTGTTGAGCACCCTTTGGGTTCGGCCAGTCAGTCAATTACAAATCCATGTAACAGTTGCCTTGTCTAGCCCACATTTTACAAGCTTGTTTGCAAGAATATCATGGGGAACTTTGTCAAAGGCCTTACTGAAATCAAGATATACGATATCCACAGCATTCCCTTCATCTAACAGGCTGGTAATTTTATCAAAGAAAGAGATTAGATTTGTCTGGCATGACTTGTTTCTCTGAAACCTGTGTTTACTTTTTGTGATTATGGAATTGCTTTCTAGATGTTCACAGACTCTTTGTTTAATTATCTGCTCTAGAATCTTTCCTGGTATTGATGTCAGACTAACTGGATGATAATTGTTGGAATCCTCTTTTTCCCCTTTTTTGGGGACAACATTTGCCCTCCTCCAGTCTGCTGGGACTTCTCCTGTTTTCCAGGAGTTTTCAAAGATTATGGCCAATCTCTCCCTCCAATTTGAAATTGGACATGGCCACTTGGATGACAACCAAAAATACAGTGCCATGTTGGACATCTTATTTCTTGGTGAACTATGACTTGTCCCAATGTGTTTCAACTACTACAGATGGATAGAGGTACACACTCATGCAGATATTCTGTTTCATTATTATAAACAACAGGATGCTATCTCTTTTCAGTTCTTAAAACTGGGTACAGTCTGCGATCATGTTTAGCAGATTATTTATATTTATGCAGACAAGTTTCTGATCTGACATTTATATATCTGCCATGGAATCATGATGGCAGCATTCTCTAGCCTAGCCAAACTTGGGACATCTATGATTCTTCCTTCCCCATCTTTTAACCACTTCTTTTAATAAAGAGTTCTAGAGAACCTCAAAGCCTGTACACTATAATGGAACTGTTTTGTTGTTGTTATTCTCTGTCAAATCAGCTTTGACTAGGGATGGAAAGAATATTCAGACATGTTTTTTAAAACTGGTAAAAAAACATGTTTTGGGGGTGTTGAGAAAGCCTGATGAGAATCAGCACATTTTGGGATTTATTCTGAACCAAATTTGTACATAGTTGTTTTGCCTCCAAACATTTTTCATGTAGCAAACATTATTTTCTTGGCAGCAAACAATATTTTTGCACAAAAATATTATTTGAAAGTGCAGAAAATGCTGTTTTCTCTGCAAATCAATCTTGTGCAATTTTTGTACAGGGTAGGTCCTGAATTGTGAATGGCCTTCAAAAACTGCATGATTTTGCAGATTTTTTCACAGTGGACAGAAAATTGGTAAAATGACTTGTTGCTTCTTTTTAGAATAAAATTAGTGAATAATTAGCTTTGACTTGTGATAGCCTTGTGAATGAAAGACCCCAAGACAGTTTGTCATTGACAGATCTTGCAGATTTAGGGCTGTAATTTCTTTAATTGAGTCAATCTATTTGCAATGCATTCTTCCTCTTTTCTTAATGCCTTCCACTTTATGAAACATTATCCACTTTTCCAATGAACCATGCCATTTCATGATATGCCAAGAGCATGATAGTCTTAGTTTAGTCATTTTGGCTTCCAGGCAGGCATTGTACTGGGTCCTGGAATTGGGTTTCATTTTTGTGGACCAACATGGCTATCTTTATTTTTGAATGTAGAGCAGGGAGGCAGTTTGCTCTCTCTTTGATTCTGAAGAATACATAGGGTTGCCATATCCATCCTCCACCAAACCGGGATGGGGTGAATGCCCCGCCCCTTCCCAGCCTCACAACCAATCAGAGAGGCTTCAGGGGGCGGGATTTGTAGTCACCAGTAGGAACCCACTGCGACTACAAGCCCCAGTGGCCTTTGCAACTGGAAGTCCCGCCCCTGGAAGCCTCTCTGATTGGTTGCAAGGCCAGGAAGGGGCGGGGCTTCCTGCAACTACAGGCCCCAGTGGCCTTTGCGGCCAGAAGTCCTGCCCCTTCCTCCAACCAGAAGCCTCTCTAATTGGTTGCGAGGCCAGGAAGAGGAAGGATGTCTGGCCATGCTTTCTAGGGCCTGGGAGGAGGACCAAAGATGGAGGAGGATAGTGAGCTGGAGGACAAGGGTGGCAGGTTGGAGGACGGGAGGCCAAAGCCTGTGATTGTCCTGCCTAGAATCAGGACATGGCAACCCTAAGAATACCGTATATATTCTCATTTATCAAAAACAGGTTGCTGTCTAGCACTCATCTACATTGTCCTTGAGATGGAGAAATGAGAGAAATAAAAAAAATCAAAGCTTGAGATTGGTTGGCCTCACTTTTCAGACAGAGCTCTCAAGAATGGAAAAGATGCTAACATGGTTCTTTCCCCTCCCCTCCCCTTTTCTTTGTCTACAAGAGAGCTAAGTACAACACAGGTCAGACTTACTCAACAAGGCAATGTACTTAACCTCAGACTACCCTTGAGAGAATAACTGGAAGGAACGGTTATATAAAAATCATACAATAACAGCTGCCTTACAGATCCTTTCTATTCGTGTTGATCTGTTAGTTGTCATGTTAGAGAAGAATCGTGATCACAATCACACAGCCACACACAGAGTGCTCCAATGAAGCAGCAGTATAAATATAGCCCACTGTATCAATTCACTAAACAACACCTCTGAACACTTTTCTTCCTAAATGAACTGTTCCATTCCACTGTTTATCACAGTCGTACTGTGTTATGGTTTCCCCTGCTAAGTAATAAATATGCTTTATGGCAGTTGCTTAAGTCATCTAGGCTCATTCTTGAATGTTTTTTCATTTCAAAATGTGCTGCAAAGGCTGTGATTAGGTGGCTAATGTAATTGCCTTTTATTACAGGTCAACTGGTATAAATTCCATCACCAGTAATGGTTAGAAGTACATTAAGATAAAACTGATTGGGAGGAATCATTACCGTTGATTAGCATAAAGATCACTCATTTTCCCAGTGTTCATTCCTGGTAAACACACTCATGTATTTAGCAGAAATTATGCCATTTTTTTAAAAAAAATAGGAGGCTGCAGTTATTTCCCCTCCTCCTTGTATTTTTTGCAAAATTGTAGGAGGGAAATAAGGAACAATTTTAAATACAAGTTATATATGAAGCAATACATAGTTTTAAAAAGAAAATACAATCAACCCTCACATATTTCTGCCATGAAACTGAATATTCTTTATTTATAGTTTGGCCTGATGACATCTAATTATTTGTGGACACAAGACTGGAACCTTAATTCAGAGAACAAGGTTATCATCATCATAATAATCAGCAAAAGAACAATCACCAGCAAATCCCAGTTCCAAAATGTGAATGGAAATTCACATCTGAGTTGGCTGAGGTGTGCCATTCCTGGCCATCATCATAGGATTAATATTTATTTATTTTTTCAGTCAAAATCAGCTAGAGTTTTACATGTCAAAGGCACAGAAACTCTAGTGGTCTTTCAGGTATTAGCCAGGATTACTTATAAAACATGAATGGTTTTGGAGGTGGAAAAACATCTGGGGTGAGATATGAGCGGGTTGGACATACCCACTTTTAACATCACAAACTACATCACAAGCAAGATGGCCACAACTGAACTGAAGTGTGCCACTTTTCAATTTATCATTTTTTAAAACGTCAGTGTAACAGGAAGTGACAATAAGCACCAGGAAGTAGTATTAAATGATGTGGTATAAATTGGAACAAATCACCAAATCTGAATAACCCCATTATTTCTCATTGTTAAATCACCAGTGATGTAGACTCAAGTCAGACTCAACTCACTTCAATGACTCAACTTGGACTCGACGCAGCACTAGCTCCGCTCAATGATGCACTGGCTCCGCTCAAGTTGTGACTTGTACTTTTTTTGTGACTGACTTATTGGTCTTCATCCAGAAATGTTGAAGAATGAAAGATGGTTTTTCTCCTTTGAACAATGTTTGAACAACTTCCATCTCACTGATTTTTGCCTTTTAGTCAG
Source organism: Sceloporus undulatus (assembly GCF_019175285.1). Lineage (NCBI taxonomy): Eukaryota > Metazoa > Chordata > Lepidosauria > Squamata > Phrynosomatidae > Sceloporus > Sceloporus undulatus. The sequence continues at coordinate 19,275,557 of NC_056524.1, forward strand.
GTGATGGAAGCAGCACTTTATTGTTTGCCATATAGCATGCTCCTGCCTCAAGCCCATTGCCTAACATGTTTGCTGTTCCCCTCTGAGAAATGCACCCCGTGTTGTAGGGCATGTTTTGCCTGCTCCTCCTAGGAAAAGCTTTAGAAAGCTCATCTGATGTGCAATGGGGACAGGCTGCTGAGTCATTCTCATCTTTCTAAAATGCAATCTTGATACATTGTCTATGATAACTTCAGTGCTTTTTACCTGACTTTGTGCACATCATCTTGATTTCTAGTTATTGAAACTCCACCCCAACTCCCCTACATTCTCCCTTTTTTCTGTTAAAGTTAGCTCTCAGACTTGAGACTTGACTTAAAAGTATCTTGCAAGGACACTGAAGACTTGAAGGCAGAGACTTGACTTGAGACTTGGAGTAAAAGGTTCCTGCTACACAGAGGAGGAGGAGAGAGGTAGCTGGGCAGCCATTTTGAGTGGTGACTGTTTAAATTGTTGACATGAGTCAACAATGCAATGCAGCAGCTAAAAAGGCCAATGCAATTTTAGGCTGCATCAATAAAAGTATAGTGTCTTGATCAAGAGAAGTAATAGTGCCACTGTATTCTGCTCTGGTCAGGCCCCACCTGGGATATTGTGTCCAGTTCTGGGCACCACAATTGAAAAAGGACATTGAGAAACTGGAACATGTCCAGAGGAGGACGACTAAAATGGTGAAAGGTCTGGAAACCTTGCCCTATGAGGAACGACTCAGGGAGCTGGGGATGTTTAGCCTGGAGAAGAGGTGATATGATAGCCCTGTTTAAATATTTGAAAGGAAGTCATATTGAGGAGGGAGCAAGCTTGTTTTCTGCTGCTTCGGAGACTAGGACCCGGAACAATGGATGCAAGCTACAGGAAAAGAGATTCCACCTCAACATTAGGAAGAACTTCCTGGCAGTAAGGGCTGTTCGACAGTGGAACACACTCCCTCGGAGTGTAGTGGAGTCTCCTTGGAGGTCTTTAAGCACAGGCTGGATGGCCATCTGTTGGGGATGCTTTGATATGGATTTCCTGCATGGCAGGGGGTTGGACTGGATGGTCCGTGCGATCTCTTCCAACTCTATGGTTCTATGATTCTATGAATGTATCACTGTGTACCACTCTTGAAAAATTTCAGGCAGCCCTAACCCATAGGGCATAATTTTCAGAGTTGGATCATGGGCAGCAGGGGGAAGTCATGTGGTAGTAGGGTATCTGCACATGCATTCAAGTCACCTGTTGACTTATGGTGACCCCATTAATTCCTTAAGCAAGGAATACTCAGAAGTGGTTTTACCAGTTCCTTCCTCTGAAATATAGCTCACAGCATCTGGCATTCATTGTTGGCCTCCCATGAAAGAACTCACCAGGGCTGACCTTGTGTGACTTCCAAGTTCAGGGAATAGGGAAGGCAAATTTCAGTTTTCTGAGTCCTGATGGATATTGTGAACAGTGAAAAGTTTTTCATCCTGTAGCTTTGGGGTATGAAAGATTCTCTGTTCCCACCAGAGTCACCTGGCCCTGGTTTATTGCAACCACTGTGTAACTATGTCAGTTTCAGTTTATACTACACAAGCTTGATGTAGGATTTCAACTACTGTTACTGCAACATAAGGTTGCACTGGCCAATATGGTACAGTAGGAGGCAAGGAATGGCATTACCCACCATGTGACAATAGTTATTGTTTCAGATATTCAAGGAGTGAAATGTCTTTACTGCAAAGTCTGATTTTACATTCCTAGATTTGGAAGGCATAGGCCTTTTCTTACCATCCTATTAGAAAATTCTTTTGGAAATAATAATAATAATAATAATAATAATAATAATAATAATAATAATAATAA
>NC_056524.1:19277429-19402528 GCF_019175285.1 Sceloporus undulatus
AACCCTCTGACTTCCAGGCATTCCCAGTGCTTGTGTTTTATGAACAAATCCCCACATGTTAACCATGCATGACAAAACTACAAAATTAAACATCTCGATTATCATTAAATCCCTTGCATTTTATTTAAAGTTGGAGTAGAAAGAGGCCAGTTCTACACATGCTACACACTTTCAGAATCTTAAAAGTCACCTTTTGCTCATATTCACAGAGGCTAAGCTTGGGTCCTTTTTATTTGGGGGAAAAACGGTTCATTGAAGTAGCAAGGTAGGCTGGAAGCATTAGGTACAGAGTGTTTATCACATGCAGAACAGAAAGAGTACATACTGGAGTTGAATGTAAATGGGATTTAATTAGAAGCAGGAGGGGATTGAAGGCCTGTGAGAGGAATAAATCAACGTTTTTGATCATTAAACCTTGCGTGGTCTCTGTTGCTGATGCAATGGCAGACCAGTACAAGCTACAGCCTTCAAAGCCTTTTGCATGACTGTGATATATACCTCGAGAGCACTGATATATAGTCCCTTTGACTTTTGGCAGCCACATGGCACAATTTTAGCCTTGCCTGGGCTGTAATGTTAAACAGTCAAATCCTGGATGCTCAGACAGCAGTCCTAGTGAAAAGCCTTGCTGTAATGAAGGAAAGTAAAATAATTTGTTTGGATTTCATTTCTTTTCCTGAGACTGAGAAGTGGGAAAGGGTATATTCCGCCAGCAAAGGCCACCACTTTAGGTTTTATTCTGAACTTTCTTAGAATCCTAGAGTTGGAAGGAACATTGAGGAGCCACTTATTCCAACCCCCTGCCATGCAGGAACATACAACTAAAGGACTCCTGAGAGATAGCCATCCAACTTCTATTTAAAGACATTCAAAGCAGAGGCGTTCACTACCCTCCGAGGCCAACTAGCCAATCGTTAAATAGTTCTTTCAATAAAGAAGTTCTTCACAATGTTTAGGTGGAGTCTCATCTTGTATCTTGAATCCTTTGGGTATTATTCTTGTCTCTGGAGTAGGGATGTAAATCTTGATTTTCAAAGTCCTGATAGATGTTGAGAACAATGAAACAGTTTTTCATCCCATGGCTTTGAGACAGTTGAGAAACAAAAAAGGAATCCTCCCATTCATGGACTGGAGTGATGAAAGGTGAGAGCTTTGTCCATCCTGGGAGAAATTAAAAGAAGCATCAACTCCCTCTATTCCCTTGGTGCTCCTTTGAGGGGAAGCGCCAAAGAGTCACCACTACCATTATTTTCCTGCCCATGCTTTCAAAAAGACCAGAAGTGAACACACAGCTGAGTAGTAATACTACTACTACTAATAATAATAACAACAATAATAAAATTTATTTATATCCCACCTCTCTACAAAGAGCAATCAGGGCGGCTTACAAAGTTAAAATATACAATCCAAATCCTCAACCCTTTTAGATTCCCCTGAGATATACTAAGCTGTCATCTTTTGCCATTCTACTCAGAGTAGAGGATGCTTCCATTTTATTTTATTTTAAGAGTTAAGGTACATTACTTACATTGACCCATGAAGAGTTAAGGTGCATTACTTACATTGACCTAGGTTTCTTGGGTCAATATGTTTGATTAACATTTCTAGACTTATACAGGAGTATAGTAAATAAATACTATTATTATTATTATTCAGTATATAAATATCTCTGTAAATTTTGAAGGCAAGGAAATCTTTCCCACCACTGATTTTACTGAGACAAAGGTGTCTGACATTGTGACGATGCTACCCTTTGAAAACAGAAAATTTAGTGACAGTGGATCCTGTGGTGCATTTTTTCTAGTATCTTTAACTGTTTAGTTTCATAAGGCTATGATACCAACTGGTATCAAAGGCTGATGATTTCCATATTAATAGAGTTGTGAATCTACACCACATTTTATTGTGAACTTTAAAGAAACTATCTGAGGTGTTGGGACTATTTTAAAGTTAGGATCCTACATGTTGGATGGATCTTTTAAATTCAGACTAAAATTCAAAGTACATTCACCACCCACTGACATGGAAGTCACAAGATGCAATTTCCTCTTGATTCCTTTTTTGTAAAATTCAAAGAATCTATATATACTTATCTATATACATTTCCAAAGCTGTTTCTAAAAGCAGCTCTGCACAGCCATGTTGACCTATTTGCCAATTTAATCCTCACACATTTTTCATGAATCTATTTTTCTTCTCTCTCAAATTCCTCTCCTTCTCTCCAACCCTGATAAATCTATAAAAATCACGCTTATGTAAAAATCAAAGCAGAGAGACTGTTCTAAGAATCTGCTAAGAGAGGTAGCAACAATACAGATTCACTTAAGTGAAATGATCTGTTCAATGAGCATGCAATACAGATTGGTTAGGTACCCATTACTTACACTATTAGTTTAAAAACGGTATCTGCCTGAGCAGGCAGGACCGACAGTTGCTCAGTTCCACAGCTGTATAGAACTGAATGTGAAGAACTGAATGTTTTGTCTTATCACATTTACATTTGAAAAGAGACTATTTCATCAATTTCATTCATTTTAAAAATTTAGGTCAAGATCGTACCTTGAGGTTGCATTTCATAAATCTCTGCTGATTGTGTAAGCAATCTTTGTGTTGAATAATCTTGTAAACCAAATGCAAATCTGAATGTGCAACTGGATGCACAACCAAATATGCATGCACAGCGGCACCATATATTCAACCCTACTTCTGCACCCTTGAACACAGTGTAGATATTCTCCAACATATAAAAATTCCCAGCCACTTCCATGAGGGACTTAAGTATGTGTATGCCTCCAACAGGATTGCAGGTCTAGTTTTAAGCCAGTGGCATAGGGTGTAATTACTAAACATATTGGTATAAATAACAGTCACTGTGATGGAGTGGACAAATTTGGTCTGCAAAGATCTGATGCTGTAGCCAGCCATGGATGTCTATTGGAGGAAGAAAGGAACCCAGTCTCAGTGCAGGGATCATAGAATCATAGAGTTGGAAGATCATTCAATCCAAACTTTACATGAAGGAATACACAATCAAAGCATTCCTAACAGATGGCTGTCCGGCCTCTGTTTAAAAACCTCCAAGACAAAGACTCTACTGCACCCTAAGTCAATGTTTTTGACTGCTGAACAGCTCATACAGCCAGGAAGTTATTCTAAATTATTAAGTGGAATCTCTTTTTCACATTATTAGGTGGAATCTCTTTTCCAAATTATTAGGTGGAATTTCTTTTCCTTTGCATCCATTGCTCAGTGTCCTGATCTCTGGAGCAACAGAAAACAACCTTTATCTTGTCACTCTGAGGTACGGCGTGAATAAACTTCAGTATCTTAGCAGGGACCTTGAGATACTCCAAACAGTATGTAGAAATCGGGCTACTGAAGTTGAAGGGTTTATTTACACAGGATAGGAAATATATAACTATATACAATAAATACAGAGCACTCAGATGAATGTATCGACAGGCTTGCTCCTTCTCCAGCTCTCAGCAATACAGCAACTCTCCAATAGTCACTAACACAGACCACTGACCACTCCAACACTCACAATTCTAATGACCCATACACGCTTATACTGAGCTGTACCACTGACATGATCAGTAGATGTCCTAGCCTTTCACTCACATATTACACACACATAATGACTTTGCAGTTCTACATATATAATAATATATAACACAGATATAATAACATATAACACAGCAGTGTGACAGAGCCATCCTCAATATGACATCCCCTCAGGTATTTAAACATGCCATCACCATGTCACCTCTTAACCTTCTCTTCTCCAGACTAAACATACACAACTCCCTAAGTCATTCCTTACAGGGCATGGTTTCCAGACCTTTCACCATTTTGGCTGCATTCCTCTGGACATTTCCTTCTTGAATTGTGGTGACCAGGACACAGTTTAAATATGGCACTATTACTTCCCTTGAATTACACACTAAGTGTCAGGATCAGTGGACTCAGTTCCCAATAACCAAAATAACATCTTAGGTGATGAATAGACTAGCATTATACGCTGGCCTCAGAGCAGAGTGGGGACATGGCAGCTGCATGATGCACACCTTGACTCTGCCTGGATGCCAGCATCATGCTGTGCACCTGACCGCATGGCAGGCAGAGTCACGGCACTCCCTTGATGCTGCTGAGTTCAGATGATGTGCACCAAAAAGAGAGCTGGAAAGTCCCTGGTGCAAAAAGGAGTGACATTTTGCTGTTCCTTTTAGCACCTGGAAAAGGCTGGATTGGGGCCGCAGAATATAGTTGTCCCGGCCCTGATTTGGCATTGGAAGGGGTGGCAGCAGGCCTCTCCCAAAGGGTGGTCTGTTTGGCCCCTTAGTGTGATTTATACAAAATATTTTTTCCTAGGAATTGGGACAGAAGTTCCTCTATCCAAGCTTTGTGTTGGAACTGAAAAGTTATCCTCCTGGATCATAGTTCCCATCATCCAGCCCCCCCTGCCTGGCTATGATCTCAAGCCTTTGAACCGGATCAAAGCGACCTTTCATGGTTCTCCTTTCCTTCCCTGCATTATCATTCAATTGCACATAAGGAAGAAGAGCATCCTTTTTAAACTTGTATTTTTGCATGTTTTATAGTGTTTTAACTTGGACTGTTTTAGATTTGTTAGCCACCTTGAGTCCCTGTAAAACCTCAAATTTCTCTTGCCTCCAGCCATTTCCCCCTCCCATTGTTTCCCCAGCTTGGCTTCCCACAGGATTCCTATTCTCCTTTCAATAAACCAGCATCTATCAAAATGCTATTATCAACATGTCATCTTACCATCATTACATCATATCATCATGACAGAACCATGCATATGGATCTGACACTAAGGCCCTATATGAGTCCATGATGATATTGGCTTTTTAGCTGCTGCATCACACTGTTGACTTGTTCATCTTGTGGTCTTTGTCCCCCCTTCTCATTGTAGCTCCACAGTCATCCCCAAAACCTGCTCCATGGGACTGGGATACCATCTGGAGCCAGTTTTCAAATTGCTCCTCTTAGTGCTACTTGGGGAGAAAAAGAAACAGGTTCAATGACACATGCCAAAACCAAATTGGATCTAAGCCATGGGTGTGAATCCCTATTCAGCCATGAAGCTTATTGGGTAATTTTGAAATAGTTATTCACTCTCTGATAATCTATATGATTTCCTGCATGGCAGGGGGTTGGACTGGATGGCCCTAGTGGTCTCTTCCAACTCTATGATTCTATGATTCTATGATTCTATAATTCTTGGAGAGAGAAAATGGAAATGCTCCTTGAGCACCCTGGTTGACAAAGCTGTTCCCAAATAGAATAGAAAAAACAAACATGGTTTAAAAGCAGAACTATTACCATTTGATAATTTACATATTAATTTACATATTAATTCTCCTTTATCAAAAATGCTTGGGACCAAAAATGGTTTGAATTTTGTTTTTTTGGTTTTTTTTTTGGGGGGGGGGGAGGTTTCAGAATATTTGCATGTGCAAAATAAGATATCTTGGAGATGGGACCCAAGTCTAAATAAGAAATTCATTCATGTTTCCTATACATCTTATACACATAACCTGAAGGTAATCTTACACAATATTTTTAATAATTTTGTGCATCAGAAAGCAAAGCCACCCATGTGGACATTTATGGATTTTGGAATATTTTGAATTTCAGAATTCCAAATGAGAGATACTCAACCTGTATTTATTTGTTTATTTGCTTGTTTGTTTAGAAAATGCCCAGATTGTGAATTTTCCCCCACGTGATTATGAAGATTTTCACACAACATCGTTATATAGTTCCTTTATCGTTCCAAAGGAAGCAAGAGTCCAACAACTTGTCTTAACAGATAGACAATTCCAAAAGATCTTCTCATGAGGCTGTGTTCTTAAAACGTTAATATATCAGAATTCAGCAATTCAACTGTTTTGAAATCGTTTTGTAAGAATTCTGATATATCAACGTTTTAAAAACACTAACAGCCTCATGTGAAGATCTTTTGGAATCGTCTATCTGTTAAGACAATTCCACTACACTTTGGGACGATAAAGGAATGATATAACGATGCCATGTGAAAATCTTCTATATGTAAAGCTCAAATATTTAATACATTTATGTAAAAACAAAACACCAGTACAGTCAGACTGGAGGTTAAATATAGAAACATCACAACAGGTGTTAGCTTTTGGGTTTTTTTTTTTTAAATGCAAAATTCAATGTAAAATGCCTGGACAAATGAAAGTAGCTGGGACAACTACAACTTTGGATGCATTTCACTGGAGGATATTCCAAGACAAGCTGTTAGGACAAAGGAGACACTTGTCCTTGCAGATGAAAAATGTGCTTCTCCTACAAATGGAATATGTTTATGTTAATGAAAAGATAAGGGAGGCAGAGGGATAAGGAAGAATCTGCTTCTTCAGATACATCAGCATCACACTTTTTAGTGCCTAAAGAATTTGGTACCAACATCTTGAACTGGGCTTACTGGCAAATGCATAGAATGTTCTCCAGTCATAAGGAGACATGGAGATGTGGAATATCTGCAAAATTCCAGGTTTCAAAATATTATAAGTCTTTATGCTTTGGTTATGTGGAGGGGAAGAAAACTCTGTCTGTAAGATTGCTTAGTTAATGGCATTTGATAAATGCAGATTCCATGGTGTTCATGATCATTGATGCAATTATTTAGTTGTTGAACATATAGTATACTGTATATCATAGGATGCAAAGCTTACTTTTAGAGCTAAGCCTTCCCAAAGCAACTATGGCAATCACACTCAGAGAAACTGCTACGAGGAAAGATGCATACATGAAGTGTTCACAGATGTCATACCACAGGCTGTTGTGAATTGTAAAGGAATACATTACTACATATAGAAGATAAGGCAAGCTGAAGTTGACTTGTGTACAACTCTGTGTATAGACATAAAATAGATCACACATTTCTAGTTGGAAAATTAAGGGGGTATTTATCCCTGGTTTCAAACTACAGCGAAAGGTTTTAGTTTCTGTGGCTGCTCTGATTAGTTGTTCTGGTTGCTTCTTGAAGCATAAGAGAGAAAAGAAGGGGGACCTAAGTGCCCCCTCCCCTCTTGCAAGTACATCTTGACATTCAATTCAGGGCAAAACATGCACAACAATATCAGATAAAAGATAGACTCTGGGGCACACTGGTCAGTGCCTTAAAGCCCTTGTGATTAACAGAAAGTTGCTGCAACCTTTCTTTGCTTTTATCCATCTTCTGCATCCATGAATCATCAAACACTCATAAAATCTATACGTTACACAAGTGACTTTGCCCATTTTAAGATCCTCAGTGGGACCTGAATGGATCAGGCCCCAGGTTAAAACAGTAGAAAAAAAATGTTAGCTGGCATAGAACTACATTTGCTGTGAGAAAACTTATTTGAGCCATGTAAGCTATTCATGGAGAGACATGTTCTGACCCCCCTTTAACCACTTTTACTGAAGGGCCAAGTGTAAAGGTCAAACTAGACAAACTAGGCAATGGCTGGCTTTCTGTATTGCAGTTATAGATCTGTAACCTAGGCAATGGTTCAAAAATGTTGGTCCTCCAGATATTTTGGACTGCAGCTTCCAGAATTCCTTACTGCTGGGCAAGTTGGCTAGGATTTCTGGGAGTTGAAGTCCAAAACACCTGGAAGACCAAAGTTTGGGAATCACTAGAATTACAGATCTGTAACTGCTCAGTATTCAATAAGACTATGAAACTTATCACACCTATTTTTTCATCTGTTATGGGCACAGGAAGGGGCCACTTGGGGCCGCACATGACTGAGAACAAACAGATTTTACTACTCAAAATGGCCCCATTCAGTCCTCCAGAGCCAAGCCGTCCCCATTCAGTGCTGAGGAGCATCCTTTGCTTTGGTCGGAAGACTTCTGTCCTGAACATTTAACACCCCTCAGCACTGAATGGGGACGGCTTGGGGCCGGGGGACGGAATGGGGCCATTTTGAAGACACTTTGCTTTGTGGTAAAATCCATTGCACATAACAGATGAAAAAAAATGGATGCGATAAGCTTCTATGTAAATGCCTCCCTGGCCCACCTGAACAGCTTTTGATCCAGTGGTAGGCAAACGTGTTGAACTTCACTTGTTTTGGACTACAGTTCTGTAATCCCACACCATTGGCCATTTTGGAGTTTAGGGATAGTGATACAATCCATCTGGACATCACCAGGTTGCTTACAGTTGGTGTCATTGAAGTAAGAAATTAATTCATTTTAACAGAATGTCTATCAAAAATGGAACTGGGAGGAATTCACATGAACAGATGGAGTTTTCTACAGGATCATTTGCTTTGGGCTAGGAAGGCACACTTGAAAAGCCAGCTGTGTATTTCTCTGTGTGATAAAGTCTGTCTAAAATCTTTGATTGGATTGAAAAACAGTAGGCCTTGCAAGGAGTTGTAGGGTGGCCACATGTCTGACTTTATATAGAATATAGACAAATTTCAGTTAGTAATTCCTTGGCCTGCTTATATAACATCAAAAAGAGCATATAATCTGGTAAAATCTATAGACTGTAGAATATAGGTGTTGGATGCCATGTTCTGCAATGCCCCTAAAAAGACATATACAGGCGTGATGCTGGCATACATTACCAACAGGATTCCAGTGTATGAAGGTAAATGTAGAATGAAGAAGTTGGCATTTCTTAAGCAAAGCAATTTGTACAACTCCATAATACATTGTTATTTTATTAAGTGCTTTGATCAATCTGTTTCCTTTTCTTCTTGTATTTTAAATAACAGTAACTCTCACAGTTTATGTCAATTCCTGTTGAAGAAATTAGAATGATCAAAGGAATCAGTAGAAATGAGAGACAGAAGAAATCAGTGTCCCTCTGTCCTTCCCAGACAATGTCACTGCTCCTGACACCATATATGCACAGAAGGTCACCTAAGCAGTCACCCCCAAAATGCATGGTTTTGCATATAAAAATGACAGTGAAGAAAGCTCACTAGAAAAGCACCACATTTGAAATGTGGTGCTGGAGAAGAGTTCTATGGATAACATGAACTGCCAAAATAGATGGGTCCTAGCATAAATCAGGCCTGAACTCCCTTAGAAGTCAAGAAGACTGAACTGAGGCTATTGCCTGGGAGCCCGCCGCAAAAAACCACATGAAGCCACAATTGGAAGAAAGGTCATAACTTTATTAGCAAGAGCAAACAATTGGTAGGGTTGGCCAAAAGCATAAGGTCAGGATCTGTAATATCGAACAACCCCCTGGTCGCTTGCCTAGTGGCCGCCATAAGTTGCTTGCCTGGTGACCGCCAGGCATTGGGATGACCTAGGGGCTAAGGAATGCTAACTGACAGCCATGAAACCAGCCGCTCGCCTGTTCTCTAAGCCCCTAGTCACCGGGAGGTGCACCCGCGTTGTGGCCCCTGCAATGGCCAAAACGCATGCCTTTACTGCCCCCGGGTCTCGAATGACTCCCATACCAGTGATCTGTAGCCCTGGTACCACACCCACCAGATCCATGACCTATGCTGCTGCCCCTGAAGTTGTGACAATAACCACAGACCCTAGGGAGGGAGGGTGGGAGAGCCGAGCAGCAAATAGCGCTGGGGCCAGACCGCGTGGCCTTTTTATAGGCCCTGGCTCCGGTCGTCATGTGATGGCAGTGGCTACTCCTCCAGGGCAGCTCAACCAATGAGCTGTCCTGGAGGACCGGAGCCGCCACCATAGAGCAGTCCTCCAACTCCCTAGAGCAGTGCGGGAGGCAGAAGGACAGTCCCTTCCGCCCCGCGCCACCAATGGGAGTGGAGAGCTCACCCCAGCAAAGCATGCTGGGGTGATTACATTGCTGCAGCTCCTGGCGGCAAAGTGGCCTGCCCGGTGAGGCGGGTGGCCAGTCCTTGTAATATGGGCATGTCATGCAACAACAAGATTCATTAGAAAAGACAATAATGCTCCATAAATTGGAAAGCAGTGTGGGGTTGGGAAAGGAAGACTCCACTACAGCCTGTAATTTGCCAAATTTTAGCAAGGCAGTTGAGGACCAAGACTCAATTATAGGGTTGCTATAAATCAAAGATGACCTAATGGCAAAGGAGGAGGAGGAGGAAGAGGAGGAGGAGGAAATAGTGGTGGTGGTGGTGGTCCTGAAATACAAATATAACATTGAAAATATGCAAAGATAGTCTTTTCCAGCAGGGAGAAACTTTTGAAATGATTCTTTCTTGCATATGAACAAAAAAATTGAGGGTTTGCATCCCTAATATCACATTCTACATTCACATTTACATGTTCCAACTGTTTCTTCTCATGCTGAGGGCTTTCCAGTCTGATCATTCTCAAAAATACATCCTAATGTTTTCAGTTGTACTTGCTCACTGGTATATTAATAGTTAGCAGCAGCAGGAATCCATCTAAGAAATGACTGTCTAATAAGCAATGGTACATTTACACAATGCTGCCCAAAATGCCCTCTCCTTCAATTGAGGACTTCAAGTATTTATTGATAAAGGAGGGAATTTCCTTGTGTGGCAAACCAGTGTATTTGCCCTTCTAACCCTGCAAAATATGTTGTTGAATATATACATGAATCTGTTGGGATAGATCATCTGGAGTCATAGGGTGGGGTTCTATCAGTTTGCTGATGACACCCAAACATATTTCTACATGCCTTCAAAACCAGCCTTAGCTTAGAAGAATGTGAAGTCAAAGGCTTTCATGACCAGCATCCATAGATTTTTGTTGTTGTTGTTGTTGGATTTTAGGGCTATATAGCCATGTTCTAGAAGAGTTTGTTATGGATGTTTTGCCAGCATCTGTAGCTGGCATTTTCAGAGCATGCTGGCATGGAAGTGAGTGGAACACACACACACACACACACACACACACACACACACTTTTTGACCAAGGACATGGGAGGAGTGATTTCCATGTTAATCTGTATATTATTCTGTTGTTGAATGGCAAAACCTCAGGGTGGAAAGATATGCAAAGAGGATTTGCTCAGATATCAGAAGGGCTGCCAAAGGCAGAAAAACCCAGAGAAGTGAAGACAAACAACCACCCAAAGGAAAAGTATTTTTACCATACATCAGAGTCACAGACAGAATAGGGAAACTGGTGAGGAGACACAACCTCCAAATGACTTACCAACCAACCAAGAAAATCCAGCAAATGCTGTGCTCAGTGAAGGACAGGAGAGACCCTCTCACAGCCGCAGGAGTTTACCGCATACCATGCAGCTGCAGACAAGTCTACATAGGGATCACCAAATGCAGTGTTCAAACATGAATTAAGGAACATGAGAGACCCTGCAGACTGGGTTAGTCAGAAAAATAAGCAGTAGTGGAACATGCCACAAACCATCCTGGGCATAAAATACTGTTTGAAAACACTGAAATTCTGGACCATGTTAACAACTATCAGGTCAGAATGCACAGGGAAGCCATCGAAATTCACAAGCACCTTGACAACTTCAAGAGGAAAGAAGAAACCCTTACAGTTAGCAAAGTTTAGCTACCAGTCCTGAAAAACACTAAAATCAAGATCCAGCAAATGCAAATGAAAACCACCAGGGTCAGGGGTTTTCCCAACTAACAATGGATCCCTAATTAAACAGACACGAATCCTCTTTGTATATCCTCCCACCCTGCCAAAACTAGATGCCTTGCCATTCAAGAACAGAACAATACAGAAATTAACATGGAAACCACTCCTCCCAACCCAGAGTCACACAGTATTATGAATGGGTTATATTCCATTCACTTCCATGCCAGCATTCTCTGAAGATGTCAGTCACAGATGCTGATGAAACGTCAGGAACAAACTCTTCTAGAACATGGCCACACAGCCCAAAAAACCCACAAAAAACCTTTTGAATATTGTGTCTCCTCTGAATGAATGCCTGGAAGGTATAACAGGTTGGATGAAGAAAAGTAAATATAGGTGGGGTACAGATGGCGGAAAGGGGGCGGTCCACAGCCACCCCTTTTCTTGCCAGATTGGAGGCAGGGCAGCCTCACTGGCAGCCCCTGCGGCTCCAAGCCGGTGCTTTTCCAGGCCATGGAGTAGCGGCAAAATGCCACTTCCTCGTGGCCTGGAACAAGGCGCGTGCCAGAAGGAGCTCCGTTTCAGAGCTCCTTCTCACACCACTGTTAGGCTGCCACAAGTGGCCTGGGGCGGCGCAAACATGTCATACCCGCGCCGCACCGTTTGTACACGGTGTGGCCATGATGTCATAATGGCAGTGCCCGTGTACACAGAGTGCCACCATTATGCTGCCGCTAGCATGTTTAGGGTTAGGGAGCATGTACATGGTGCACGCTCCCTAACCCTAATACCGGCATTGGTACACTGCCGGTCTGTACTGCATCCTAAACTGAATCCAGCCAAGGCAGAGGTGCTTAATATTATGGATCCTAATCTGGGGTTGGAGGTGTGTCAACTAGTTCTCAATAGGATTAAACTCCCCCTAGAAAGACTATGTTCACAGCTTGGCAGTGGTCTTGCTGGACTTTTGCAATGTGCTGTATGTTGGTCTATCTCTGTAGCAAGTTCAGAAACTTCTGTTAGTTCAAAACATGGCAGCCAGATTAGTTACTGATACATCTAGGAGTCAGCATACTACACTAACATTTAAACTTAAAACAGCACTGAAGACCTGTCTCTTCCAACAGGCCTATCCTGATGATTTTTAAATTATGAGTTTTAAGTTCTGAATTAAGAACTATGGTTTGATGGTTTTAATATGTATTGGTCTTATATGTACTTTTAAAGTGATGTCGCGTGTTTTTAACTGGTTCATGTGTTGCATTTTAATCGGTTGTTATTCCCCACCTCAGTCATAGGGAGAGGCAGGGATGAAATAAATTGTTAGAAGAAAGAAGAGGAGGAAGCATGTTGCAAGACACCCTTTGCCCCTTCTTCACAGATAGATACATCACCACTTGCATTTTTATTAACCTTTATGGTTTGAATTGGTGAGAATGCAATGAGGTGATATTATTTTTCAATGTTTACTTTAAACTTTCCTTTAGAGACAAAACTAAAAACTAAAATCTTGATGTGGCTCCCAAGGATTGCAACAAGAGAAGGCTAAAAGCCTGAGGACTAAAGTTTTTAAAATAGTTAAACCAATTATAATATTTAAAGTGTATTAACGTTTAAAAAGTGTAAAATGATTTAAAAACATAATAATAAAGATAAATATAGAACACATACACCCCATTAAAAAGTCTAAAATGCAAACAATTAATCACCAACTGCTTGTTTAAATAACAAGAGGTCTCTGTCCAACATTGAACAGTGGGCAGAGAGGGGCCAGGCTAACCTTCCATGGAAAGAATTCCAGAGCATCCACTGAGAAGACTCTCTCCTGTGCCCTCACCAGATGTACTTGTTCCCCAGGAATCTCAAGTTTCTGGTAGGCCATATGGGGAGACAAGGCCTTTTGGGTATTCTGGACCTAAGAAGGGATAAAACTATTATCAGATTAGGCACTTGTTATGCTGGAATAGTGGTTATTTATCTTGTAGCAATAGGAGTAATCTGAATACAAGTATTCTAGCTCTCTGTGCATAATCAGCTAATGTATCTTTAGTTGGAGGAGTACTTCCTCCCATCATTTTTGGATGAGACATCCCCTGCTTGGTTCTTGATCCACCACTGCCTCTATGCATTATTATAATTGAAAGCCTTTTAAGCTATTTCCCCTTTTACTGAGTGCACAGAGAATTCTTGCACCAGTAATATTGTACACGTGTTCCAGCCATAAATATATCCACGCACATTTCTCGGATACTGTGTTCATGAGTGTCTTCGATGTATCACTTGATTAATAAAAATTACAGAAACAGCCACTGCACATTCCCCATCATACAATGGGACATTATGCAGGCACATTGGCAGACAACACAGTTGCACAGTGCTGGTATTCTGCAGAAAGTTGGTGTGCAGAGTCATCATATAACTAAATGAATGTAGATTTATGCTACTCAGGCATAATGTAGGATCTCAGCAATTTTTTTAAAGCTTTTGATCCAGACTTAGACATTGCAGCAGTATAGGGAATCCTGAGCCAGAATGAAGTTTCTTGTTTACAAGTCATACTTGTGGCATTGTAGTTGCCTACTTATAGGTTATATGTATCACTCAGCCATAACCTGGCACTTTTTGGTAGCAGTTGTTAAGTAATAAGCTGACAGAATCAATGAAAAACAATTGTCCAATTTACTACTTCTTGTATGATAATGAAGTTTTCATAAAGCTACTAGTAATAGCTTTCTGGTGTATACTGGAATCTTAAATATTTGTTCAGGGAACACAGATTTCTCATTCAGTTGTAAATGCAATTTCTTGTGCTCTGTCAGTGCACTTAATCGGGTCTATTTACTTATCAACAGAGCACACAGAGTTATCGCATCAATAAACATGCTTGTATCATGGAGTGCAAAATACCTGCTCTTGAATGCGATGAATTGTGTGAACAATCCAAATAAAAGGTACTATGCTGTCCTTATGCTGGAAATACTTGGCTCTAAATTAAAACAATAATGCAGCTTAGTGGACTACAATTCTATGCTGTTAAGGGATAGTAGGCATTGTAGTCTAAAAGTAGATTAAGATCACACAGTTCATACAAATCAGGGCATTTGGAGGATATGTCTTGTGTGAAGAAGGCTACATGTTGAATCATATTTATTTCCAGTTTAAAACTGCAAGAGGTGGAAAGGACACACTGGATTTCTGTTGCCAGTCCTAGCAGACAATAATAGGGTAGATGGTCAGATTCTATCTTCTTCCAGACATTGGTTATCAACATTTAAAACAGGAATGAAGAAAGTACAGCCTATATGCCATGCCCCTTCAGTACTCCCAGATGCCTAGTTTTGAAAGTGTGCTTGGAAATATCAAAACCACCACAAAAATGCAGTGGTTTGCATCTGTTTGCTTCTACTAGTCTTTTCCCTAAAATGGATGATTTTTGTCTGAAACTACAACTTAAAGTGATGACACGTCATTTCAAGGCCAGCAGAACTGTTGCCTATCAGTGTACACAGTACTGAGCTAAATGTCATCTAACTCATAGTGGGATTGCTTTCTGGGCTTTAGCAGATTTTGAGACTGAATTCTGCGACCTGAATTGGCCCCATTTGTGCCTCCTCCAAAACCATCTCTGCATCCTCTGGCCCTCCTTCACTTACTCAAAGCACAATACAGGTGGAATGCAAGAAAGCTTAAAGCAATGGTAAAGCTTTTAGAGAAATATATGTCAGTCAGAGCTTCTTTTGTAGGTTTATGAATCCCCATGACTACCTTGCTTCCTTTATCTTCACTGCTTGAAGCCATAGTGTATTCCCACACTACAGGAGACCACGAACCCTTTGTTCCAAAAGTCATGTTTTCTTTTTTCTTATCCCCTCTTTTTTCTTTTCTTTTCTTTTTTGATAATAGCCTTCAGTTACCAACATTCCTAAACCTACAGGGCCGTGGCTTTTATGCTATTCTAATGGGAAAGCAAGACTCAGAAATGCTTCATGACATTTCAGCAAATAAAATGTGGTTGTCCACTCTTGCTTTCTCTGGAGAAGCTTCCAACATTCTCTCGAAGCTTTGGATTTTCTGTAAAATTTCTTGCTGACATTTCAGATTGGAAAGACCCCCCCCCGGATCCTGTTCTTGAGATCCCCCTCCCCTCAACTGGCGTCCCCAGATTTTCTTTTAAAAGGTGTGTAAATTATTATGAAAGATATAAATGAAATTCAATGGAATTATTATTATTATTATTATTATTATTATTATTATTATTATTTTGTAGCCCCCAATTTTTAATGTATGGTCTGTTACATGTGCCTCTGTCACTACATCTAGATTGCAGCAATGTGCTGTTTCAGACTGTCATTGAAAATTGCTTGGAAACATCAGCTGGTGGAAAAGATACTGGCCTGCTTTCTATGGAATGGGCCACTAGGAGAATAATTTTTCATCATCACCAGCATCATCATTTCTTACCCACCTAGCAAGGGATTGGACTGGATCAGCCTTGTAGTCTCTTCCAACTCTACAAATTTAGGTTCAAAGTTATCTCTCCTGAAAAGTCATTCCATAGTCTAGAGGTGGCCATCATAAATGTCCTCTGGGTGATAGTTGCCTATCTAGTTTTGGCAGGTGAAAGGTACCTTTAAAGCTACACTGGTTTTAATAATATGTAAGTTTGCAAAAGATATACTAATCTAGGCATTTCTAATTTTGAGATATTTTGCTCATCTTTGTCATTTCTTTTGTTGCTGTGGCACAAGGAACTTCTTGACTTCAAAAGCTATTTGACTGCGGAATGGAGTGCTATGGTGGCGGACCATTCTATTTTCCAGGTTTGTAAACAGAGCTAGGAGTGGTAGAGTGAAACCGGAGAGGGGACCTAGACCTTTAATCTCTGTGTAGAAGAGAGAATTTCAGCTGATGTTGCTTGTTAGCTAGTTACATAACAAATAACACCTTATGAAATTCTCTCTTTTAGACTGCTATTATAGGTATAGGAGTCATCTCCAGTTTTCAGTAACTTCTTTGGGCTTCTCTTGCATCTTTTCATGAACTGGATGTTGCCATTCTTGAAAAACTGCAGCAGAAGCCCAGGTTGCAAACGGGCTGCTTGCTGCCTGGATGGTGAAATGCGATAACATCTGCCTTCTTTAAGTTACATCCTGCATCTATGCTGGGAATAAAAGTAATGTGATAATCTCCTTTGATATTTAATAGATACTGGATTAGGAAGGCACAGCATAAATTTTTGTCACGAAGAACTGTGATGGTGACGGAGCTTTGAATTCTTATTCTAATAAACAAAATGCAGAATTATAAAATATCATGGGAGAGATAGAAAAATTGGAATCAGATTTTTCAAAAGTGTTGGCATCACATCTTGGAAAAGTTACTTGCTTGGACTACAACTGTCAGAAACCTCCAGGCAAACTGTAGTACATAAAGTTATCACTTTTAAGCTCTATTTAACCATTGCTAGCAGAGATGTACAAATGTCATGCATTTGTGACCTTGAATGACCTGTATGTGAGAGCAATATCTCATCAATATGAAAGACCAATACAGTGGACCCTTGTTATACGCTGGGGTTTGGTTCCAAGATCCCTCATGTATAACAAAATTTGTGTATGCTCAAGTCCCATTAAATACAATGGCATAGCAAAATGGTGTCCCTTATATAAAAATGGGAAAATCAAGGTTTGATATTTGAAATTTATACTTTTTTTTTGAACATTTTCAAACTGTGGATGCTTGAATCCATTTATAGGAAGGGCCGACTATTTCATTGAGAAAAAGAAAAATATCTTAATACACACACACACACACACACACCTCAGTGGTATGATCCTTAATGCATTTTTCAGTATATGACTCACTCTAAAAATGGCAGCTGGGGGCAGGGGGGGGGAATCATCCTGTACAGGACCCTAAAAATGTGCTGAACTAAATTAGTTTGGTGATCAAGATGCTATTTTTGTTTTGAGTGTAATAGAGTTGGCATGTAGGTAGCCTTTGCCGAGGAAGAAAAGAATTTTGAAAAAGCATTAGGGACATTTGTCATTGGAGCAGAATGACCCCATCTAAATGCTGAGCATAGCCAAAATGAACTGTTAATCAGAGATCAGACTCCAACAAACAAAAGGCCTGCCAATAAATTCTGAGACAATCTAGACAATGATTTGCTCAACAGAATTAGGCTGGCAATTAAAAACCAGTCTAGTCCCATTTAATTTTCTCTAGGCATGATGTCTGATGAAAGATCCAGGCTTTGGGTAAGCTGAAAATAGTTGCAGAAATCAAACTATTAAATAATTTCAGGTGCACGGTCAAAGAGCTGAGACTGCTTTGGAAAGCAAAGCAGGGAAAGTAGGGCAGAGAAGAATACAGAAGATTACTTGGCCAGGAGGTATAACATATTGTTGGCACTACTTAGCTGAACATTTGTACTACCCTCTTTCTTCCCATATCAGCTTGAACCTGCATCTGTTCTCCTTGGACACACTTCCTTAACAGTCACTTTTCAAATAGCTGTTCCGCTAGGGTGAATAGAAACTGCCTGCAGGTAAGCACCCAGAGTAAGTGCCATTCTTTCCTCGACATTGAAGTAGTCACATAGGAAGAAATTTTATATGAAATCAGATCATTAATCCATCTATTTGGGAGGTTGTTGTTGTTGTTGTTGTTGTATGCCTTCAAATAACTTCTGACTTAAGGTGATTCTAAGGCGAATCTGTCATGGGTTTTACTTGGCGAGTTTCTTCAGATGACATTTGCCATTGCCTTCCTCTGAGGCTGAGTGACTTGTCCAAGATCTCCCATTGGGTTTCATGGCCAATCCGGGAATTGCATCCAGAGTTATAGTCCAACAAACCACTGTGCCACTCTGGCTCTAGTGGAAATTGTGTAGGGAATGTAAATCTTCACATAGTTTCTACTCAAAGGAAGCACCAAGTAAGTGTAACCATTTTCTTCCTGCTGGGAGAAAGTCTTCAAAATCCACATGGCTTTAACATCTATTCACAATTTGCATATGGTCATTTTCAGTGAAGAAATATTGTTTCCTGTGGAGAAATATTTATTTTGCAGAAAATGTTGTTTTTTGTGCAAATAAAAACTGTGTGTGTCTTGTGCAGAATAAACACAAAATTAAAGCATTCTCTGTATAGGAAATAATATTTTTTGTTAATAATAATAATAATAATAATAATAATAATAATAATAATAGGATTTATTTATATGCTGCCCAATCACTGGGAATCCGGGCGGCTTACAACAGAGGGGATAATAGATGGTTCATAAAACTATGAGTTTTTTTTAATTGGATGTAAACTTCTTTCAGTCCTGTGCAAGAAGAAAGGTAACAAATAAATAATAAATAAGGCAAATTTCAGATTGAATAATGATAATAAAGCTGAAGTCAGGGATGTTAAATGGAAATCTTATACACTGATTGTGCATGACTGTTCTCATGGCAATTCAGTGTTCTCATGTTGAATGGCAACATTGTACCATTGAATGCTCATCCCAATGGCATTGCATACACACTTTTGCTTCTACAAACTTGAACTGAAAATGGACATTCTTCACTGACCAAAAAATGTCTAACTGCCTTGGGGAACAGGAGGCATGCATAAGATGTCAACAGGATTCCAGCCAAAGTCTCACAAGGAAGAAAACACAGATGGTTTTTGTAGAAGGCTGGCAAAAGCAAAAGTGAGACATTTTCACATCCCTGTATCCTAAAGGCAACATACCTGAGTGATCTTTCCAGAGACACGGGGCACGGTGTTATCAGTACGCTGATGACACCCAAATATGCTTCTTTGTATCTCCCACTGATGCAGTGACTAAGGTTGGCATCTCTCCCCTGAATGCCTGTATGAAGACGGTAATGGGCTGGATGAGGGAAAACAAACTCAGACTGAATCCAGAGAAAACAGAAGTACTTGTGATAGGTTCCCCAGGTCTGGGGAAGGAAATTTATCAACCTGTCTTGGGCGGGGTCACACTTCCCCTAAAGGACGAAGTTGGCAGTTTAGGAGTACTTCTGGATTCGTCCCTGCATTTGATATCTCAAGTAGATGCGACGTCCAGAAGTGCTTGCTATCAACTTCGGTTGATACACCAACTGATACCCTACCTGGGCCAACACGACCTTGAAACAGTGGTACATGCTCTGGTAACCTCTCATCTAGATTTCTGTAATGTGCTCTACATGGGGCTACCCTTGTACCAAGTCCGGAAGCTTCAGTTAGTACAAAATATGGCAGCCAGATCGGTCACCGGTGCATCTAGGTTTGACCACATAACACCTAAGTTGAAAGATCTTCACTGGATGCCTATTCGCTTCCGGGCTCAATACAAGGTGTTGGTTATCACCTATAAAGCCCTACATGGCTTGGGCCTGAGTTACTTGAGGGACCGCATCTCCCCATATTATCCGCCCCGCACACTTAGAACATCTAGTAAGAATTTGTTGGAAATACCATCTCCAAATATGTTTCCTCATCTCAAAAGGCCTTTACAATAATGGCCCCGAGTTGTGCTTCCTGAGGAGCTCTGTCTCACAAACCCCTTGGAAACATTTAAAAAGAGACTTAAAACCGTGCTCTTTCACCAAGCTTCCTCCCCCCCCCCCGTCGAGGAGTGATAGCCAATCTGCCTGTCTGACAACGATATTCTGCCCTTGCCCCTGGATGTCTGATGGTTTGATAAGCTATTGATTTTATATTTATTCTTCGTATTTTATAAGATTGTTGTATGTATTCTGATTTTAGTAGCCTGTAACCCCGCTTCGATCCATTGGGAGAGGCGGGAAAACACAAATAAAGTTTTATTATTATTATTATTATTATCATTATTATATCTTGGAAGCTAAGCAGGGTCAGCCTTGGTCAGAAATTGGATGGGTGACCACCAGTGACTACCAGGTGCTGTAGCTTATATTTCAGAAGAAGGGGCTGGCAAAACCACCTCTGAGTATTCCTTGCCTAAGAAAGTTCTATGAAAGTCATGGGGTCACCATAAATTGACAGGAAACTTGAAGGCACCCACACCCACACCCTCTCCATGCAGCTTTAAATTCTGAGAAGTCAAGATTTAAAATAGCTTGCCATGGATAGCCTCCCTTGACAGAGGAAGTTGTTCTCATAAGACCCCAGTCCTCCTCATGTAGAAGACAATAGACATGATGATGAGAAGGGCACAGGGGTACCCTCTTCCCCTCATACCATATGCAGCACACCCAGATGAATAACAACACAATAGGGCTGATGCGCAAAGAACCTTTTTAAATGACTAATTCTATTTATTTATATATATTTGTACACTGATCTATATATATGCAGCACACAAGAGCATTTGTATACCCCCCCCCCCATATGTTTCAGATTTGCTCTCTTATTTGCACTTGATCCTTTGAACTAACTGCTTCTTATTAAGGAAACAAAAGATTAGAGTAATGCTAAATCTCTCCCAAAGGTGTTTACAAGTGACATTTCCAGCCTTCCTAAAGCTTTGCTGGCTTCTAATTTGTCTATGCAAACATGACACCAAGCACTGCACCTTGTAAAGGTGGGGAGGGGGAAAGGTGTAATTGTTTTGGCCTGAGGTGTCACTCATAGTTAAAAATTAATTGGAAACAAAATATCAGTGAACCCTTTCTCTTGGCTGGGCCTTTGTGTGGTGCTGTGTTTGCAGGAATGTAAAGCAACCCTGAAGCATAATCAACATAGAAGTCTGTGCATCATAATGAACTCTTGTAGGATAGTTAATGAAACAATGAATGAGGAGACAGTGGAAGACAGAGTTACACTGAGCACCTGTTATGCAGAAGTTATATATTTACACAAGAGGTAGACTTTGATCAGAGAATCCTAGCCATTGTCATAGAACTTCATGGTCAGTTTATAGCAAAGAAGTAGCTGGGGCTGCCTGGCGATATTTTTCTGCCTGAGGCAAAGATAGCAAAAAGGCCAATTGGGGGTTGAATCTGACTTCAGTACTAGTGACAAGACCATGTCTTCCATGACAAATGAGACTAGCTTCCATGTATAAGAAAGGTATGTGATACACAGAGCATTGTCCTATTGTCGTTGTCATCATCACCATCAACAATATTTCTTCTCCCCAAGGCTCAAGGCAGGTAAAAGATAAGTTAAAATACAATATATAACTAAAGATATGAAGCCATTTAAACACATAATTTGAAACACATAAACAGAGGGTTAAGATTATCATTGCACATTAAAATCCTGCAGACATAGAATTAAACATATACCGATTTAAAATTTATAGTTTAAAATCATCTGGGTCAGCCTGTCAGAAGTGAGAGGTCTTTAAATCCATATTTTTAAAATAAATGTTTTAAATTCTGACAGTATTTTTAGCTATCAACTGTTTTCTGGCAGATCATTCCACAGTCCAGGGGCAGCTGAAGCAAATGTCCCCTGGGTGACAGTTGCCAGTCCAGTTCTGGCCAGTTGAATTAATTGTCCCCAAGAGGATCAAACCATGTATGGGGGTGGAACGGGAAAAAATGTGCTTTACTGCAAACAAAATTGCTGCTGCACTGCTGTCTGACCATGATCCATTCCCAAGCAGTGCTCTGGTTGCCAATTTTGGTAAAACAGAAAGCTCCCATCATCTTGGGTACAGATGATGGTCAGATGGCAGCAGCAGCAATTTTGTGTGCAGTAAAATCCGTTTTTCTCTCTTTCAGCCCGATCCCATCCAGTGCACAGACTGGGCTGGAAAATGTGTGTGATAAATTCCTAACACTCTGTACTTTGCCTGGATACTAATTGGTGGTCAGTGGAGTGATTTTAGTATTGAAGTGATAGGATCCAGTCCATTATTCAATCAGAGGAGACACACCATCCTTAGCTGAGGCTGTTTTTGAAGGCATAGAGAAATATATTCAGGTATCAACAGCACCTGATGCACTTCATAAGTTGACATGGCAGCCTACCCTCAGAATTTGCTGCCTAACATTGGCGCTTTACAGAGCACCCAAAAAGGGTGCTCTGACGGCGCCCGTGTTTGCTGCGCCAGGGGACCTCAGCAGAGTGCGCCAGGGAACCTCCCCGGTGCAGCAAAAAGAACCCGCAAAAAGCGGGTTCTTTTTGCAGTGCGGTTATGACAGTGCAAGGTACCAATGGTGCACTTGTGGTGTCGTTTCTGTGCCGCGAAGTGCGGATGCTAAGCGTCTGCTACATCAAAATGGCGGTGCCCATGTAGAATGGGCACCACCATTTTGTACGTGCTTGGCACGTACTAGGGTTAGGGGCATCCGGAAAGGACACCCCTTTGTAACCCTAGTACGTGCCGAGCACGTACTTCTGGGTGGTGTGGAACCCACCTCTGTTGTCACATTCATACTAATGTGAATCTCGATGTTATGGTCTGCCTGTTTATACCTAGAAACAGACATGTGAAAATCTCTCAGTTTAATTTGCATTGTATTTGCACCAGGAGCCCTGGTGGCACAGAGGTTAAATGCCTGTACTACAGCCACTCATTCACAAACATAAGGTTGTGAGTTCAATACCAGGAAAAGGGCTCAAGCTTGACTCAGGCTTGCATCCTTCCGAAGAGGTCGCTAAAATGAGTATCCAGATTGTTGGGGGCAATTAGCTTACACTTTGTAAACTGCTTAAGGGGTGCTTAAGTGCACTGAAAAGCAGTATAGAAATGTACTTGCTATTGCTATTGTATGTCTCAGAATACAATATTCTGCCATCCTTCTGAGACATATTAGTATATTATTATTAGGTTGTGGATGAAGGGACCTCCCTCCATCCCAATTGCTATTGCCCAGGCCTTGAACAGACAGAAGAAGAGACAAGCACGTCAAAGACACCCATCTTACCTAGGCCTTGAAGCAATTGAAAGGCCCTTCCTTCATCCTGACTGCCAATGCTTTGGAACCAGCAATATCTACTGGACTTAATCCTCTCCCCATTGCTAGTCTCTTGTGTGTCCTGTTTTATTTAGATTGTAAATCTGAAAGCAAGGAACTGTCAAATTAACCATTTGTAAGCCACTCTGAGACTCTGAGTAGCACCTTCTTTAATGGTGCATCTACACTGTAGAAATAATGCAAGTTGACACCACTTTAACTTCCATAGCTCCATCCTATAGAATCCTGGGATTTGCAGTTTTGTGAGGCACCAGCACTCTTTGGCAGAGAATACTGAAGACCTTTTAAAACTATAAATCACAAGATTCCATAGGATGGACCTACAACACTTAAACTGTGTCAAACTGCATTATTTCTACAGTGTAGATGCACCATAAGACACTCTGGCACAACGGGCTGTAATTCTGGGCTGGGCTCAGGTACTGTGTTGGCATGCAATGACATGTTCTTGATACCAGTGTTATGTTAAGATAATTTCTTTCCTTATGATATACGAATGGAAATACTGCAAAATCCAAGCAGCTGATTATATTTCAATTGAATGGTGCTTTTCTTGAATGCCAGGTGTTGTTTTCTCCATCAATTGAAACACATAAACAAAAAACAGAGACCTTGAAATGGAACCAACCACAAATAAAATCACTCCTACCTCAATAGGCTGAATAGTACAAGAAAATAATATATGTCAAATCTTCCTTGTATTTACATAATTACTGTTTGCATAAATCTCCTTAATATAGTCTTCTATATGAGCCGCTCAAATACATTTTGTAACTGACACACCATCTCCACAAAGGCATTCATCTTCTTCTCTTCTCCAAAATATTAAGAAATTTCTCTTGCAACTCTGGTTCATTAAATTTCCTTGTTTGATGTCCTGCTGTGATGATTAGAGTTGCAGGCTGCAGAACGTTACATCTCCAGCATCTTTCGTTATATTCTTTTCCTTTTTAAGCAATGACAATGAGCATCTTGCAGCTGTTTCTTTTAGATCAACCTATTTTTATCATAACCATTCTTCCTTGGCAATAAAAGTTGCTCATTATTTCTCTGCAACCTCTTTTCTTGAATTAAAAATAAGCTGCTCTCTTGCAAACTTCACAATGAAACTGTTGTTAAGGATGCATTCACTCTTCGCAGTTTTCTCCAAAGTAATTACATCCGGTTGTACTCCCAGGACAATTCTTTGGCTTCTGCATTTCATCTAAACTTTCTAATTACTCCCAGTGTAATTATCCTCCATTTGCACTGTTTTAGCACTTCCGGTACTTCATTCTGACAATCCCTACTATCCAATATTCTTTCTACAGATCATAGTTATGCTGCCTTTCTCACTTGCCCACATTATGACTCCGTGAACCTGCATGGAAATAACAGTATCCCTAGGTGGTGAGATACTGAAGAATCTAATGATATTTCTAGCAACCAATGTTTGGCAAAGTTACCCTTTTGGACTACAGCTCTTCAAATCTGCATGGTACGTGGCTGTGAGATCCTGGGGCGGTATTACTTGTTAATTGTCATCAAGAGACTCCCAAGTGATCCTGTTATCAACAACTCTTCCCAAGTCTTGCAGACTTAGGTCTTTGACCTCCTTGACTGAGCCTTCCATCTGTAATGCAGCCTTCCTCTTTTCCTATTTGAAAGGATGTCATATGGAAGAAGGAGCAAGCTTGTTTTTTGATGCTTCAGAGACTCAGACATGGAACAATGGGTTCAAACTACAAGAGAAGAAAGGGTCTGTGTGGTGTACTGGTTTGAGCACTGGTCTGTGACTGTGGAGGCCAGGGTTTGATTCTTGCTCACCATGTAAATCTACTGAGTGACCCTGGGCAAGTCACACTCTCTCAATCCCAGAGGATGGAAATGGCAAACTCTCTCTGAACAAATCTTACCAAGAAAATCCCATGATAGATTTGCCTTAGGGTCACTATAGGTCAGAAGCAACTTGAAGGCACACAACATAAAAAGGGAAAAATATTCCACTTCAACGTTAGGAAGAATCTCCTGAGGGGAAGAGGTGTTCAACAGTGGAATATCCTGCCTCAAAGATTGTTGGCATTTCCTTCTCTGGGAGGTTTTGAAGCAGAGCCTGGCTGGATAGCCATCTGTTGAGAGTCCTTTGATTGTGTATTCCTGCATGGCAAGGGTTGGACTGGATGCTCCTTGTGGTGTCTTTGAACTCTTAGATTTTATGATCTTACCACTTTCTTCCTTACCAAGCATTATTGTATTTTCCAGTCTTTTCCATGCCTTTTCATGGTGAGACCATGGCCTGTACAACATTCTCAGTTGAGTTATTTTGTCTTCTAAGGAGAGTTCAGGCTTGATTTGTTCTTGGACTCATTTATATCTCTAGAAGTTATACCCTCCTAAAGTAACTTTTCTCAAGTTCTGGGCACAACCTTAGAACATTAAACCAACATATCCTAAGGTGTAAGCTGCTATATCTGCCCATCTTGATGGGGAATGGATCCATGTTCCCACATTGTTCTAGAGAATTCTAAATGTTCTGAGTTTTTTTCCCCTCAAAGATTTTTGAACAATCGTTGGATTCTTTCAAGAGAAATCTTCAGGGGCCTGGTCCACTCAGGACCCAGTCAGACCAGATTCAAGGATAATGAGGAAGAAACAAGGACACTTGTGTGAAAGAACAACACAATGTTTATTTTATTATAGTGAAAGAAAACAGATGCAGACTAGCAACAACAACAACAACAACAACCAAGTAGAAGAAAGTTTACACATGCTTCTTAATGGCTTTTCTATTTTCTGTTATGGTATGATGAGTCATTGAACCATGGGATGGGACTTCAGCAGATAGAAAATGAAAAGCACATGAAAACCTGCAGAAGTTATGAGACTTGGTTCCCAAGTTCTAGAACTTGTCATAAATTGCCAATAGAGAAAACAGAAGCTCAAAAACAGAATTCCTTTTAACGAGAAAGAGCAAAATAAGTCGAGCTCCCAGGATAGAACATAAACACTATCATCACAAGAATGAGGCAGCTTCATGGATGTTTTCCCTGTTTTTAATTTGCACAGACCAGGCTTCCAAAATTGTAACTCTTCCTGTGGAGGTAAAACACCTTCCTCTTTTACTAAAACCTTTTGTACAGATATTTTCCATATTGCTTCAAAATCATTTCTCTTCATTATTCCTTTTTTAATCTTAATTCCACATGTTAACTTATCATTAATTGCCATTTGCCATATTTCTTTATACTGTACCAATCTTGTATTAGCAGATCTCCCTGATCTTGCCACTTTTTTTCTATAATTAATCTTCCTGTTGTTAATAGGTTTGCAATTAAGTCCTTCATAGCCTGGGTGCAGTTGATGTTATCATATATAGATAATAATGCTATCTTTGGGCAAATTTCTAACTCAGTTTCTATTATCTCTTTTATTTCTTTAAATACTAATTGCCAAAATTTTCTTTACAAATCTACAGTGCCACCACACAGGAATACAAGAATTATAATAATTCTACTTTATCCATATAGATAATTTTTTTAAAAAATGATGTTGATTCCAAACCCCCCCCCCCATTCATGAACATTTATTATTTGTGCTAAGTCATCCTCCCATATTGTCCAAAGATATTCTTTTTTCTCGTTATGTTTTGATAATAATTTGTATATTTCACTTGTCACACCATTCAAAATTTCATTTGCCTCCATACTATCTCTTTGCCTCTCCTCACACTTTCCAAATGTATTGTCCAAATGAGAGACAAAAAGGAACTGGACATGAGAAATGAGTGGCAACCAGGGTTGACAGATTTCAGGGCCTGGACCATCATTTCTGTTCCTCAGGACAAAGATGAGAGCAAAACCTTGAAAAGTGTGTGCACATTACTCATTTTTTAGAATTAGGTTTGTTATTGTGGTGGTGGTGGTGTTCTCCTCTCATTTTGGGTTTGGATACTGAAATGGGCTTGAAGAGGATCTGGTTGAGGCTGATCCAAAATTCAAAAGATTGCTTTTACTAACTGCAACACTGGAAGCTGGACACAGGTACTCCAAGCTTAAAATCCTAATTTCATCCGTCTTATTTTAGAATAAAGCTTTTTCCCCATACTTCTCTACTCCACCCTTCTTTTTCCCAGGGTGGAGGAAAAGGGCAAGACAGTTGTGTTGCCTTATTTTGATGTCACTCTGCTGTGATGAATGCATCATTTGTATTTGTGGTAATGGTAGGATAGCAGCATGATACTTGCACATTATCTTGCAGGAGAATCTTGCCTTATCTGATTTTACAATGTTCTGATTTTTCATTATAGTTGTCTTGCCTTAGAAATGTACATCTTCATTCATTGACAAGGAAGGATTAACATCTTGAGATGGGAAGGCAGTCAAGGCAATATCCCTCTCCAAGAGGAGTGAGGCAGGCAGAAACACAGAGGGAAGTTTGGTCAAACAGTGCTGGGGAAAGTTAATTGCTTTTTCTTTTAGGAGGCTATAGGGTGAGACACAGAGGAATTTATCTCCTTAAGCTGAAAGGTGGAAAAGCCAAGGACGGCATAAACATTTGTTTATTTCCTGTGACTGATCTAATACAATTTGATATGTACAATCTGGGTTTATCTAATTAAGTTAATTGCCCAAGAAGAGTGCTTTTAAGATACTATAATTTAAAAACTGCTTTCAGGAGTGGATACTAACTTTTGATAAGCATGCTTAACAAACTTAGGCTGCATCTAGACTGCAATATTAATGCAGTTTGACACTACATAAATTACTGCACTACAATCTTATAGTGCTTCTATTCCACTTTTATTGCTCTGGCTGCCTCCTGTTGCATTCTGAGGGTTGTAGTTCAATGAGGCCTAAGAGCTTTCTAGCTGAGAATTCCAATGTCCCTCCCTAAACTGCAAATCCCCAGAATGCAACACGAGACAGTCAGAGCAGTAAAAGTGGAATAGAAGTACAAGTGTGTAGTGAAATAATCTCCTATGTCAACAGTTATGGCTCAATGCCATGGGTTTCTCGGATTTGTAGTTGTGAGATACTTAGCCTTCTCTATCAGAGAGCTCTGGTGCCACAAGAAACTCCAAATCCTAGGGTTCCCATAGCATTGAGCCATGGCAGTGAACGCAATGTCAAACTGCATTAATTCTACAGCAGTCTACAGTCTTAGGGGTGAAACAGACTTCTTGAAAAGGGCAAATTGGGGCTGCAATGGAACCACTTGCCCTGGTGTGGAACCGGTGCAAATAGGAGCAGCAAAGATTCACCCCTACTTGATCCGGGTTTGGGCTGCCCCGCCACCATTTCAGAGTGGCTTCTGGACATATGGTATCTAAATGTCACACCCCCAAGCTGCCCTGAAGCTGCCCATGTGTAAACAGTTGGGTAGCTTCTGGGTGTCTTTGGGGTATGTGGCATCTAAACACCATGTTCCCATAACTGACCAGAAGGCTGCTTTACTGGGCCATCTGTTTCGGCCCTTAGTTTATTCTAAAAGGATTTGGTCACCACTGCTTTGGCCAAGTCACATGATGTATTACTGCTGAGCAAGAGATGGGGAAGGAAACTTTTCAAGTAGTTGTGCGTGGGGGTCTGATTCTTGGGTTAGAGAAATGGATAGCTAATAAAACTGCTGAAGAATTTCCTTTTGCCTGTTAATAAACAAATGGTTCAAAAGGCTGGAGGCAGATCGTACCTAATAAATCATTCTCATTTCATTTGAAACAGAAAGTCAGGGGTTTCAAGCTAGACACCCTCCCACTTTCCTCATAGGAAAAATCAGAGACTCTGTGTTTATGGTATTGTTAGAGATCATTATGTTATTTTGTAAAAAAAATAATAATGTAAGTGTACCCTCATGACCCATAAAAGTAACATGTTACAGATAACATCATTATTTCTAACACTATATTTGTAAACTCTGGCACTGACATCCATCTCTGTTGGAATATATGTCTGTGCAATCTGAAAACAAAGTAGACTTTTAAAAAAGAATTGTTGTTTTTTCTCATATGTACATTTTTGTAGTTTTCATTGATCGACTGACTAAAGCTCCAAAGATCAATCGACCAAGTAGTTTGTGTGTGTTTTAGGTGACAATCCTATTAGTCAGATTGCAGTTTCTCAAATGCGGATATATGTTCCATTTATGAGGCACTTGGGTACTGTTCTCAGTAGGAAAGCAGGGAATGCATGTTAATAGAAGCAACATCTTTCTTTTCTTGTTTATTATTTCAACTATTATGGCTATGACAGCAATCATATCAATAAAACAAGATAAGAGCAACAATGTTTGAAACCAAATAACAAATGCTACACAGAGAATCTCTGGAAGTCACCAAATTAAAATCAATATACTTTTCCTACTGAATAAAAGGAACAGACACCAATCAATAAGTCATATATTTTACTATAACATCTCTACAAATCACCAAATTAAACTTCAGCAAATGTTGCCTTTATGTTTTGAGCAAGTGTCACAAATCTGGTCAGTCGTATCTATGATGAATGCATTTTGGTTAGACAACAGCTAATATAATTTTTAGCTTGATCATCAGCATTGTGTCATGATTGTTCTCTCTTTAAAAAACAATACAGAAAGCTTGGATAAGTTTGTTTTGGAGGATACAATTCTCAGAATCATTCAGCCAGCATGGCCCAGTGGTATTCCAAAACAGTAACCCGTCCAATCTCTTGTTACTGTTAAATGTTATATGCAGTTAAAGGAGAAATTGTAAAAACAACTAATACATATAATCAAACATAAAATTATAAAACAAATATCATCTAGTCAAAGTTGATTTATGGTGATCCTAAGAATGAGAGACCTTCAAGTCACCATTCATGAACATCCCTACTCAGATCTTGCAGACTCAGGTCTATCCACCTGTAATGTGGATTTCTTCTTCTTCTTGCTTATTTATGTGTAGCACTATAAATTTGCATCGCACTTTACAGGAATCATCAAAACATCATATAGCTTGCCAATGGCATAGAATCTAAGAGTCATAAAATATAAAGTATACAAAATTAAGCAAGATATAAAACAAAACAAAAATACAGTTCCAAATGCTTTAGAGACAAGAAAGTCTTTAATTTGGATTCAAAACTAGCAAGAGAAGAGATAGTCCACAGACGTTCAGGGAGGCAGATGCAGGAATATGATGCAGCAACTGAAAAAGGATGAAGCCGAGTCAAGGAAGAAGAAACCCTTGGCTGGGTAAGAAACCCTGAGCTCCTGGACCACAAATCCCAGATAGGATGGTGAGATGAAATAAGGACTAACAGATAAGGGGGGGGGGGAGAGACTTCCTCTTTTCTAGTGCTGCCTTCTACCTTACCAAGCATACTTTTCCATACTTTTCTATGAAGTCATATCTTCTCATAAAACATCCAAAGTACCACAGAGAAGTATGAGAGTCTCAGTTTAGTCTTCTTGTCTTCTAGGAACCCATTTATTTGTCTTTTAGCAGTCCTCTGTATTCACAGAACTCTCCTCCAGCACAACATTTCAAATGAGTTGATTCTCTTCCGGTCAGCTTTTTTCACTGTCCAGCTTTCACAACCATACACAGAAATGGGAAATATGATGGCATGGACAATTCTAACTTTAGTATTCAATGATATATCCTATCTTCAGGATCTTGTCTAGTTCCTTTATAGCTACCCTTCAAAGTCCTAGTCTTCTCCTGATTGCTTGACTGCAATCTCCATTCTGATTAATGACTGAGCCAAGATGTAGAAAATCTGAAACCACTAAACTAGCTTGGATATTGACATAACTGCCAGTCCTGTTGGTTTGCATACATGGAGTCTTCATACATGAGCAGCTGTCATGATTTTTCTCTTGGGCAGTGAGGATTTCCAGATGTAGGTCTGGCATAGAGTCCTAATGTCTGGAAACTGTACTCTGGTTCTCATGGTAAGGAGAAGGAGCACTGTTACCCAAATTGCTAGGTTACCAAGATGGCACCCGCATATTAATATATAATAGGAGAATTTTAATAGCTCAGATCAATAGCAGCAAGAGGACTCTGGGTAACATCCAAGAGTCAGGATGCCAGCCTGTACAGAACTCTCTCTCACAGTGCAGAATACAACTTAATTTTATTGATTAACAGCAAAAAGGGAAAATCACAAGTCATGCAATAGCATTCACGCATACACAAATGAACTAATGAAATTAAAGGCAGTAGCTTGTAGCAAAGTTGAGGGAAGGCAATACCTTACCAGTCCAGAAGCAGAACTCCAATCAGTGGATGATGGAAGTGACAGTGGCTCAACAAGTCTGCCTGAAACTTGGGTGTGTATGTGTCTGTGGCCAGCCTGTATTGAGGGGTCAATATGAAATCCAGCAGTATTCCTGCCTGATTTCAGACTGAGCCAATGTGTGAATGCCAGTGCAGGCTTTTTATAGAGGCAGTTGGGTGGATTTTCCACCCAATGGATTCCCACCAGCTTGATGGTTTCAACTTCAGAGTTAGAAAAAGAATTTTTTTGGTTGATGGCAGTGACCTTGATTTAGTCAAGCAGGAATTAATTCAGGAAAACCCCAGGGAGTTTGGGATAGGAATCAAGTGTGAGATAGTACAATGGGGTTAGCAGAAAGATTGGTTTAATGTTTTAGGCTGACGAACCTTTGAATGTAACCTTCAAGAGGAAATGCACACTGCAGGGTCTGGGGGAAGCAGAAATATTCACAGCTGTAAAGTTACAGGGGTTCTTTCCACTGCCCTCAGGTCTGTAACCAGTCAAATGTTCACTTAAAGGTCACCTGACTTTTCCAGCTTATCTTGCCCCCTCTTCCAGCCCGGACCAACTCTGCTTGGGTGTCGGCCTATAAAGCCTTGGGCAATACTAAGAAGAACATTATCTTGTTGCTAATTTTTAGTCTTCCCCTTTTTCAGAGTGTTAGATTGTAATATTTTATTGTAATTCCTTGACGGTAATGTTGTAACTTGTGCTGTATTTCCTTTATTATTTCATTGTTTATTGGCATCTGCTTGTTATTTTTTGCAATGAGGGGTTGGAAATGGGGAATTCTTTTTGATAATTATTGATTTGAATGTAATCATCAGTGTTAGGCTTTTGTCATTATTGAATTGCTACGATATTACTGTTATTGTTGTTGTTATGTTTTTGCTATGTATTGCTATGTTATATTTCTTTATTATCTTATGTTTATTGTTATTGTTTATTGCTATTGCTTTGTATTTTCCTAATGTTGTAAACTGCCCGGATTCCTAGTGACTGGGCAGGATATGCTCTTTTGTCTCTCTGTAACTGTTATTATAATAAAATATAACAAAATATTTTTATTCCAGAATAATGCAATGTATGCAGGGTGTGCTAATAATCACCTTGAAAAAATGTGTGTGTGTTTATTTATTAGATTTGGTGTTTTTTTAAAAAAATTATTTGAATGAAATACTCTGGGCAAATGTAGTGGCATCCCCAGGGGCTCCCCATTGTCATATCACCATTGAAACATTGCCAAACCGCACCACTGCGATACTTCAAGAGGTTAGCCCTATATCTAAAGTGTTGGTACTGAAATAGCTTAACCTGGGTTAGTCTTGACCTAGCAACCCTACAGATCACACAATGTCTTGGCCAGCCCTAGTACACTATAGTAGCCTGGATTGTTAGAAACCAGCTTCTCTAAAATTACAAAAACATTTATGATTTCAGGCTGTATATTTTGAACTAGTGTAAACTAAGTCAGTATGCCCCAGGCAGGGAGCACTGAATAGTAGCTGTAGTAATTCACTCATAATAGAAACATGTGATTTGCAGACTATGCCAATTTAACTGGATCTCTTGAAAAGAAGAGCCATATGGCTCCATTCACAAGAGAAAGATGAAGCCTTCTCTTAGAACCACAACTGTAATTTAAATTCAGTCAAAAGAGAACAGTGAAAATAGCAATAGTATTCTATAATTTTATACTGCTCCACAGTGAACTAAGCACACTCCAACCGGTTTACAATGTATAAGACAGTTGCCCCCAAAAGGGGCGGTCTCGGGCCACTGCCGGTTGCAGCGTGGAGGAGTTGCAGCAGCCAAACCGCGCAACTCCTCCGCGCTGCAAAGAAGGAGCGCGAAAATTGCACTCCTTCTGGCAACCCGGAAGAGACGCCACAAGTGCCAAAGTGCGCACTCGCAGCGTCACTTCCGCCATGCGACGTGCGGACGCAGACCGTCCGTTACGTCAAAATGGCGGCGGCCGTGTGGAACGGTCACCGCCATTTGTTATGGACTCTGTCCATAACAGGGTAAGGGGCGTCTAGAAGAGACACCCCTTTTTCAAACTGGGACGTCCTGAGGACGTCCGAAATGGCAGTCTGTAACCCGCCTTAATGAACTCAGAAAAGATAGAAGGCTGAGTTAACGTTGGAGCCCTGGAATCCTACTCACAACATTGTGGCTGCAGTACCGGCATTTAATCTCTGTGCCACCAGGGCTCCCTTTTTTCTTTGATAAAAACAGGGGCTCATTCTGATCTTAAATAGGTTGCTGTTCCACTGAAATCCATGGTCTAAATCTTATTTCCAACTATAGTGGTCCTCTTGAGCTAATCATAACAATTATTACTCATCTACCCTGACATCAGTACTTAACAAGACTACATGTGAAAGGGATCTAGGAGTCTTAGTAGACCACAAGTTGAACATGTGTCAACAGTGTGATGTGGCAGCTAAAAAGGCAAATGCAATTTTAGGCTGCATCAATAGAAGTATAGTGTCTAGACCAAGGGAAGTAATAATGTCATTCTATTCTGCTTTGGTCAGGCATCACCTGGAATACTGTGTCCAGTTCTGGGCACTACAATTCAAAAAGAATGTTAAGAAGCTGTAATGTGTCCAGATGAGGGCCATCAAAATGGTGAAGGGTCTGGCAACCATGCCTTATGAGGAAAGACCTAGATAACTGGGTATGTTTAGCCCGGAGAAGAGATGGTTAAGAGGTGATATGATAGAGTTTAAGTATGTGAAGAGGTGTCACATGTATGTAGCAAGTTTGTTTTCTGTTGCTCCAGAGACTAAAACATGGAATAATAGATGCAAGCTACAGGGAAAGAGATTCCACCTAAACATTAGGAGGAACTTCCTGACAGTAAGACCTGTTTGACTGTGGAAGACACTTCCTCAGCATGTGGTGGAGTCTCCTTCTTTGGAGGTTTTTAAATAGAGGCTGGATGATCATCTGTTGGGAATGCTTTGATTGTGAGCATGGCAGGGGGCTAGACTGGATGGTTCTTGTGGTCTCTTCCAACTCTATAATTCTATAATAATTTTGAAAGTCAACATTATGTAAGATGCATTGATCGAATAGGTCTAGTCTATCTTGGACAAACACCAGGATTCCAACCCATGTCACCTCGTCTAAAGGTTTTTGAGGAATAATTTAGAGGGTGCTGAATTAATTTCGTTGAACTATTTTAACAGGTTTTTTTAAGGTATATATTTTAAACTGTTTCAATATTATGAATAGTTTGATTCTGTTTTAACATTAACTGTTCTGTTTTAGTTATACTGTATATGTTTTAAATTGTACACTTTTTTGAGTCTCAGTTTAATGGATAAAGCAGGATATACATAAAGACTGGTATCCTGTTAGAAATTCACAATGTTGTAAAGCAACTCATAATTATATGGATTAGAATTGTGGCATTGTGCAATGTTTGTATTCTTAAGAGGAGAGCTTTGCTATAGCTGTATCATCAAGACATTGCACAAGTGGAGTGAGCAGAATAGCTGTTGCATACTGAATGTGATATACAACAGTATGGCACTTTGTGGGACAGGCTGCTCTTGCACAATGATAGCACAAAGAAAAGGAGCAATAGCCCCCAATGGGCTATTAGGGTACTGGTAATACAGAACCATGGGGTACTGGTAATATAGTACAGAGGGAAAAGAAAATCATGAGGGCCCTTCACGCAGCCAGATTCCCCACCACCACCTTTTGTGGTGCCCCATTGTAAAATGGAGCCTGCATTGTACAATGGAACATCTAGTATGGTGCCCTGTTATGCGTTGTTGCAATTCTCTAACATGATTGCACATCATGCCAGCAAAGTAACTCCAGCAAATTAAAGTTATGCATCACAATCTGTGATGCAGGATCTCAGGTGCTGCTGATGACAGCCCTTTTAAACTTTTTATTCTAGAGCAGGGGTTCCCAACCTGTGCTCCGAGGAGCACTTAGGGCTCCGTGTGCACTTCCCAGGTGTTCTGTGGCTGCTCCAGGAAAATGAAAGAAATAAAAATTGAATGAAATTAAAGAATAAGAATATATTCTTATATATACTCCTAAACACCATTAACATGTAAGACATAGGGTAGGCCTCTTAGAGGCTCTGTTATAGAAATAAGGGCTCTGTGAGTCAAAAATGTTGGGAACCCCTACCCTAGAGGACCTTTTGAAATAAATTTCAGGTATCAAGGAACCCATACTTAAAATTATTATATCTACAACTAAAAAATGTTTTCCCGGATATGATCTCTCATGGAAAAACTTCTTGCAGAACTCTAGGGTTCCAGGGAACCCTGGTTGAGAAACTCTGAAGACGATTATGTGTCAGGAGCTACATCATGCTTCTTGTCTGCCATGGTTTAAAGCGTTAATCTAGAAGGGGGTATCTGCATACGTTTCATGTTAAATTGTGTTAATGTGTTCTACAATACTGTGGGGAAATGATAGGACGTATAGTGTGTTTTGTATTGCTGGAGACTGTTCATCACATTCCTTTGTGTTGAACAGGAAGTAGGAAGGGACTTGAGCTTGGCTAGAAAATACCCAAGGTCACTTTCCTGGCAACATGGGCAAAAGAAGTAAAGAAGTAAACAGAAAATAAAAAGACTATTTTGCTTTTGTAATGAATGAGAAGGTAACCTGCCAAAGATTTGAAATTGTGTAGACTTTAATTATGCTTTGCTAACATTTGCCACTTAGTTCTGAAAACAACTGGTTCTGGTGTACATCTCTGTTATTGTTGTGTGTCTTCATGTTGCTTTTGATTTGCAGCAACCCTAAGGCAAACTTATAATGGGGTTTTCTCAGGAACATTTGTTCAGAGGAGGTTTGCCTTACCCTGAGTTTGAGAGCATGCAAGCTGCCCAAAGTCACTCAGTGAATTTCATGGTTCAGCTGGGAATCAAACTCTGGTCACAGTCCCGCACCCAAGCCATCACACCACACTGCTCTCTAGTTTCTGAATAAAGGTTTTCTGAATTTTACTACTGAAGCCTGGATTTCTGAACTAAGGGGGTTACTGGACTTGACAAGATGGTGATGGCCATGTGGAATTAATATCTAGATATGGAATAGGGTCCAGCTCTCCCTGAGCCTTAATCTAACTTCATGACCTTGGACTGGTTAGGTTTTTTTAGACTAGCCTACCACAAAAGGCTGTGAGGATCAAATAGGGAGAAAAGAACAATGTGTGCCTACAGAGCTCAATGAAGAAAAGGTGACATATTTTAAATGTAATTAATTATAAACTGCAGTGTAGATTCTACTTGTTCAGGACTTCAAACATTCAACTTAATTCCTCCCACTCCCCAGTTTTCCACCCATTATCCAACAGTCAGCGATAAAGCTGATTGTCATTAAATTATCATTTATCTCTCCCCGCCTCTCGATTGTCATTCTGCCATTCTTGGGATTTCCCTATGGATACTTTTATTGGGAGTGGTGCCATTGGGGCCACACATATGCCACAAAATGGACAATATTGAAAAAATGATGATTTGAAAACATCTGAAATCTTACATATAATAAGCCATTATTTCCAGCATTTTGCCTTTCACTTGCAATAATATTTTGAAAATATTGTTCCTTGTTTAATCATTGAAGTGGATCTCTGCAATTGGTATCACTTAATGCAATAGCTCATGTTACCACCCCTATGAAAAAAAAAGTCTACCTCCAAATCGTGGATTAGCAATATATTTTGGAGATTATTGCATACCTTTTTTTTTTTGCTTGATCTGGCCATGGGCTTAAACAGGTGAAAATAGATTTAATTGCACACCTCTGTGCCCAACTCAGCTACATCATTTACCCGATTTGGACTCCTGGTGTACTTTTTGAATGAACAACACTTTCCTGTTTTTTAGAAAAGTACTTCAGGAGTCTGGATCAGGTATGTGATGCTGCTGAGTTGGGCACGGAGGCATGCAATAAGATCTGTTTTGACCCATTTAAGCCCTTGCCCAGCCCATGTCCCAATTGGGCGAAAAAAAGACATGTGATAATCTCCCATGTCTTCTTTTTCACACCCCTCTCCAGCTCTCATGTGCCTTAGGCATCTCCAATGCAGCAATGTTCCAAATTTCTCTCCAGCATTATCACTTCTATCTATTCCCTTGTCCAGAAAGTTAGCTTTCCTTCCATCAGATGATATTTTATGAATCTGGCATGACTGACATATGGTAAACGTATATTGTATTACACCATATTTGCACATGACTTTCATATCTTTAATCTTCCTTTCTGTTAATATTTGCACTGATTATGTTAAGCCAACAATTTGATTATTTCTCGGATTGCTTTAATTTTCCTGTCTTCAATACTGCTAGAAGGATTGCTATCTTGGGATGCCATGTAATAGCTAAGAAAGAACTGATGAGAAGGAATCTTTCTTTTGAGAGCTGACATTTCTAGTACTATTTTCTATGTGTCTATATGTGCCTTCAAGTCACCAGTTCACTTATAGAGATCCCCTGAATTTCATAGGGTTTTCTTAGGCAAGGAATACTCAGAGGTGGTTTTGCCAGTTCCTTCTTTTGAGAAATATAGGTTGTTGTTGTTGTTGTTGTTGTTGTTATTATTATTATTATTATTATTATTATTATGCTTTACTTATATAGTGCTGTAGATTTACACAGTGCTGTACATACAATCAATGAAATAGATAAAATAGATAAAAATAAGTCTGCCTATGGCTTACATTCTAGAAAGTAATGAAATAAAACATATTAATACAAAGGAGGCAACAAATTAAAACCATCAAATAATAATCATGCAATGCCTGGGAACGCTTCTTTGAACAGGATGGTCTTCAACTCAGTTTTGAAGCTTATTAAAGAAGTGATGACCTGTGTTCATGGGGGAAGGAGGTTCCACGAATGAGGTACAGCAAATGAAAATGGATGAATCTGGGACGGAGCAGTAAAAATCCTAGGCTGAGACAGCAGACCTTGACTACCAGAATGGAGGGCATGAGTGGGAGAGTGAGGAGAAAGAAGGTCTGATAAATAAGGAGGGGCCAGCTCATGCCGGGCTTTAAAAGTCAACAACAGAAGCTTATACTGAATACAGAAGGGGAGGGGGAGCCGGTGAAGGGACGACAACAAAGGAGAAATATGGTTGAAATGATGAGCGGATGTAATAACGCATGCAGCTGAATGCTGGACCAAAATTAAAGGATGGAGGTGAGAGAGAGGAAGCCCTGCCAGAATGAGATTACAAAAATCTAGTCGCGAGACCACTAGGGCATGGATCAAAATCTTGGAAGTAGAGTCAGAGAGAAATTGTAGAATTTTAGCAATATTATACAAAAAGAATCTACATGCCTTGGCTGTGGCCTGAATCTGGATACACGACAGAGAAGATTCAAAAATGAAACCAAGACTGTGGGCTTCCTGGACAGGTCGAATAGAAATGTCATCAATAGAAACAGAAAAGGAATATTGAACGGTAGTCTTTGGTGGAAAAACAAGAAGCTTTGTTTTGGACATATCGAGTTTTGATGGTACATCCACTGAGAGACAGCGGCAAGACAAGATGAGACTTGCTGTTCAAGAGCCAGAGAAAGGTCAGGGGTGGAAAGATACAGCTGAATGTCATCGGCGTACAGATGATAGGAGAAAGCCAAAAGAACGGATGAGTTTTCCTAGGGACAATATGTAAAGATAAAATAGTAGGGGACCCAAAACAGAGCCCTAGGGAACTCCAACAGATAATGGAACAGAAGACAAAGCCTGATCGCCCATGACCAGTGCAAAAGATCTGTCTGACAGATAGGATTTAAAGCAATCAAGGAAAGAGTCTGAGAACCCATGGTCAGAAAGTATAAATCTATAGCACTTAGTATTCATTGGTGGTCTCCCATCCAAGTACTAACCAGGGCTGACTCTGCTTAGCTTCAAAGATCAGATATGATTTTGTGTCTTTAGAGTTTTTTGGGCTTACAATTTCTATACCATTTCCTACAGTGAATTAGGATTGTTTATGAACACATCAGTTATTATTTCATATATTCCAAAACTGTCTCTTTCAAGTCAGAATGTTGTTGGCATCTTGCATGAGTACACCTTCCTACAGAAGTAATTAGATGTTATCATTACATGTACAATGCCTGTATTCAGTTGAAGAGCATGGAAATAGAATTACAGTGTGATTGTGCACATGAATGAATATTCTTGTCTCATGCATAACCCTGTGCTCCTGCTGAGGGGATGGCAGTATACCTTTCTGTAGTATACCATTCACTTGCACATTTTATTTCAGATTTGGCTGCACTTTCTTTTATACATGTGGTGATGCAATATTGCCATTCAAGACTAAAATAGCACAGTCAGTATATAACTGCATGTGAACATTTATGCTACATAACCCCAGTGTTAAATGGTTGTATGCATGCATAGAAAGGTAGAAAGCACAAGACCAAACCAACAAACCAATCAACAAACAGAAAAACAATAAACCACATATCTACACAGCGAGATGGCATGGCATGTGTGTGTTGGAAAACTCAACTGGATGATCCAAAACTTGCTGCAATCTTTCACTGCAGAACTTGAAAAAGTTACTTTTTGGGGACTATCAACTCTCAGGAGCCTTTGGGCTAGAAAATTCTGGGAACTGTAGAATTATAGACTCATAGAACTGAGAGAGACTACAAGAGACATGTAGCTGAATGTCAAGCCATGCTAGAACACACAGCTAGAGCACTGCTGAAAGGTAGACCTCCAACCACTGTTTATAGACCACCAAAGAAAGTGAGCAGAGCACCCTCTGAGGCAGTGTATTTCATTTCCATACAGCTTTCACAGTCAAGAGGTTTTTCCCAGTGTTTAGGTGGAATCTCTTTTCTTGCAATATGAACTTATTTGTTCATGTTTTAGTCTCTAGAGTAGCATTAAA
This sequence comes from Sceloporus undulatus, assembly GCF_019175285.1. Lineage (NCBI taxonomy): Eukaryota > Metazoa > Chordata > Lepidosauria > Squamata > Phrynosomatidae > Sceloporus > Sceloporus undulatus. The sequence continues at coordinate 19,317,993 of NC_056524.1, forward strand.
CAAACTGCTTTATCTTCTACATGGCATCCCTTCAGATAAAGATGGCTACTATATCATCTTAAGAAGATGAAAGTTAAGGTGTCCCTATATTGGGAGTCCCTATACTGAGAGAAAGGTGGGATATAAGAAAAGAAAATAATAATAAATAAAATAAAATATACCCAGATCCCTAAAATATTCTTTATAGGGCTTGGTTTCCAGACCTGTTACCATCTTAGTCACTCTCTTTTGAATATGTTCTGGCTTGTCACCATCTTTCTTGAACTTTGGTGTCCAGAACTGGACTCAATATTCCAGGTGAGGTCTTTGTATTCAAAAAAGTAACTTTCCCAAGCTCTTTCCTTACATGACCTCCCATATGTATTGCTTAGTGGGTGGAATTCACTTAGACCTAACCTCTGGGTGGTGGTGGTGGTGGTGGTGGTGGTGGTGTTTTTCCCCAATTACAATCTTTCATGGAACCCCTAGGGTTCCAGGGAAGCTTGGTTGAGAAATCCAGAGATAAACTAAAAACTGATCAAAATCAATCCAAAGTGAAGTGCACTTCAGTCCCATATAGCATATAAATAACTGTGCTTCAAAAATTAATGCATGTACCTGCTTAAATTCTGTTTGAATGAAACATACTTAAGTGAAGTTTGGTAGGTCACAAGATGTGCCTAAAATATCCACTGTTAGATTTCCATCCAAATTAAAATTAGCAGTGGTTAAACCCCTGCTAAAGAAGCCCTCCTTAGACCCCCTGCTCCATAATAATTATAGACCCATCTCGCTGCTACCTTTTTTGGGGAAGGTGATCGAGAGAGCAGTCGCCTTCCAGCTTCAGTCGATCTTGGACGACACCGATTTTCTGGACCCATTTCAAACCGGCTTCCGGGCGGGCTATGGAGTTGAGACTGCCATGGTCGCCTTAGTTGATGACCTCCGTCTGGGCATGGACAGGGGGAGCGTGTCTCTGTTGGTGCTTTTGGACATCTCAGCGGCCTTCGATACCATCGACCATGGTATCCTTCTGGGACGCCTGAGGGAGTTGGGAATTGGGGGCACTGCTTTGCAGTGGTTCCGTTCCTACTTCTCGGGCAGATCCCAGATGGTGGAGCTGGGGGACTGTCGCTCCGATAGGAGGGCCCTTACATCTGGTGTCCCTCAAGGAGCGATTTTGTCCCCTATGCTATTCAACATTTACATGAAGCCACTGGAAGAGATCATCCGGAGACATGGGGCGCGGTGTTATCAGTACGCTGATGACACCCAGATAATTTTCTCTATGTCTCCGACTGATGCAGTAACTAAGGATGGCATCTCTCCTCTAGATGCCTGCTTGGCGTCGGTAATGGGCTGGATGAGGGAGAACAAACTCAGCGTGAATCCAGGGAAAACGGAAGTACTGGTGATAGGTTCCCCGGTTTCAGGTGGCGAGATCTGTCACCCGGTCCTGAATGGGGTCACGCTCCCCCTGAAGGACTCGGTGCGCAGCTTGGGAGTGCTCCTTGATTCGTCGCTTCAGCTGACTTCTCAGGTGGATGCGACGGTCAGGAGTGCCTGCTATCAGCTTCGGCTGATACGCCAGCTGCGTCCCTACCTGGACCGAAAGGACCTAGAAACTGTTGTACATGCTTTGGTAACCTCTCGATTAGATTTCTGCAATGCGCTCTACATGGGGCAACCCTTGTACCAAACTCGGAAGCTGCAATTGGTGCAGAATATGGCAGCTAGATTGGTCGCTGGTAGTTCCAGGTCAGACCATGTAACACCTATTTTAAAAGATCTTCACTGGCTGCCTATTCGCTTCCGAGCTCAATACAAGGTGTTGGTTTTGACCTATAAAGCCCTAAATGGCTTGGGCCCAGGGTACTTAGAGGACCGCCTCTCCCCATATAATCCGCCTCGCACACTCAGAACTTCTGGGAGTAAACTATTGGAGGTCCCTAGATCCAACTATATACGGACCTCGCAGAGGGCCTTTACTATTGCTGCCCCCTCCCTATGGAATAAGCTCCCTGCAGAGCTTCGCACCGCCACCTCGTTAGCTGTTTTTAAAAAACAGTTGAAAACATACTTGTTTCGGTTGGCCTTCCCACCTTAATTTGTCTATTTATTTTCCTGCCCCCTTTCTCCCATCTTCTCCCCCTCTCTTTGACCCGGATTGATGTCTCACTTTGCCCCTGATACGTGTATTTCCCATTTTATTGTTTTCCTGTTCCTGTTTTTGTTTTTGTTTTTGTAATAATGTTTTTAACTGTTATATTGGATTTTAACCTGTATTGTAATGTTTTTATAAATCTTGTAAGCCGCCCTGATCATTTTTTATGGAAGGGCGGGGTATAAATAAAATTTATTATTTATTATTATTATTATGATTTTATCATGAGTGCTTTTTAATATATGTCATAATAAACAACCAATATAGCATTTTTCAGGATTCTAGCCATATTTTTACACACACACACACACACACACACACACACACACACACACAACAATGCATGACTCTTTCAGTTTATGTACAAGTTGTTTTGCCTTACTTTGTTTTCCAGATAAGTTTCTTAAACAAATGTAGAGTGAATTAAAAAGAGTAATATTGTATTCTTGCCCAATCTGTGCTGAGCACCCAGGAGGTGCCTATACTTTGAATTTCTAAGAAAAAAATAACCTAGAATATAAGAAAAATAAAAACATCAGGTAACTCATGCATAATAAGTGCATTTACATCATTATTTTGGACATCAGATGAGCACATTAAATATGCATCTGGTTCTTTACCATATGCTGCATGTAAAGCAGATGTTACGTAGATTGTTTTCTGTTTGCTTGCTTCTACAATAATTGAAGAAAGAAATAATATTGTCACTTTTCTAGATGTTGGACAGCCTGCATGAATGGCAGATGCAATGTGAAGCTCTCTGCACGGAGCTAGAATTGAAGATAATTTGGGAGCTTCAAATGGGTGCTGAAGGTCTCTTCATATTCCTTCTAAGTGTAGAAGAGGCTGAAGACATGCCTAGCAGACTGGTTCCACCCCAGACAGAATTTACACTGTAGAAATAAGGCGGTTTGAGTCCACTTTAAGTGGTAGCTCCATCCTATGGAATCCTGGGATTTGTAGGTTTACAAGTTCTCTGGCCACAAAACTATAAATCTCAGAATTATGTAGATAAAAACCAATGAAACAGGAGGCTAACACCATAAGTAGTCAAAAATAAGAAAAAAAATAACTAGTAGGTATACTATAAATCATTAAGTACCACTGTAAATAAATCCAGCAATGCGATAACGTTTCTAAATCAATATATATGTCTAATTAATTGATTCTAAATAAGCATAGATTGATAATACAATTTTATATGAGAACCAAAATTATAATTGAAAAGTCCAACCAAAAAACACATTGGAAGGATATAATATGCTACAAAGACAAATTCTTCTGTTTATTCCATGACTGATGATATAGGATGAATATCCCAATGATACAAGTTCAATAAACAGCCTGGCAATAATGACAGTGTCCCAGTGAACCACAATAAATTACCTTGTGAAGATTTTGCTGGGTTGGTATTTCAAAACTGTAGTAAATCAGGGTGGTAGTATATAACAAGTAATTGAAGCAAAGGTAGCATTAATGTAAGTAGCATTACTATCTCTGGTAGCAAGACAGCTACCCCTGGAGTTTATGTTGCCATTTTGACTTGAATGTCTTCTTCAGTAATGATATAACATTTCTATTCCAGATTATAGTTCAAGAAGATATGATTCCAGTAAGCTATTCCATGCTTCCATATTCTAGGCCATATTCAGCTTACAAGTAAAAAAAATCCATGATTGATGTAGGATGAAGCCATGGCAGTTAAAGTAGTATCAAATAACAACAAACATCAAAAATGTTTGTTGTTGGTAACTGACTTCGAGTCATCCTTGACTTATGACATATCTGTGGATGAGACATCTCCAAGTTCCCTTGTCCTCAGCTGCTCTGCTCTGGTCCTGCAGGCTCAAGCCCGTGGCCTCCCTGATCGAGCCTAACCATCTGGCATGTGATCTTTCTCTCTTTCTACAGCCTTCTACCTTTCTCAGCATCATTGTCTTTTATAATTAATCATGTCTTCCCATGTTGTGGCCAAAGTATGACCATGTCAATTTAAAAATTTTGGTTTCCAGGAAGAGTTTGGGCATCATCTACTCTAGAATGCATTTGTTTGTCTTCTTGGCCATCCATGGTATCCTCGGCACTCCTCTTCTGTACCTCATCTCTGAGTGGATTTTCCCCCCCATCAGCTGTCTTTCACTGTCCAGCTCTTATATCCGTACATGGTGGTGGGGAATACAATGACTTGTACCATCCTCACTTTAGTGTTTAAAGTTATATCTTTGCACTTTAGGATTTTATCTAATTCTTTCGTAGCTGCCCTTCTCAGGCTTAGTCTTCTCATTTATTGACTGCAGTCTCCATTCTGGCCAGTATTTGATATAAGGTATGGGAACTCTTTGACTGTTTCAATTTTCTTCTTATCTAGGATGAATTTTTGTAAATTGTCCATGGTCATTATTTTTGTTTCTTAATGTTCAGTATTATGTGTACCTTGGCACTTTCCTTTTTAATCTTTTTCAGTAATTGCTCCAGGTCCTTGCTGGTTTCTACCAGTAGTATTGTGTCATTTGCATATCTTAGGTTGTTAAGGTCTTCACTCCTCCTGCCTCTGAAGCTAAACCTGCTGTGCATTCAATAGTTACTGCATACAGGTTGAATAAATGTAATGATAGTATGAAGACTTGCCTGACCTCCTTGCCAATTGGGAATCATTCTGTTTCTCCATATTCTGTTCTAACAACAGCCTCTTGTCCGTAAATAAAGGTTATGTAAAAGTTATATATCAGGATGATTAGATGGTAAAAGTTATGAATCAGGATGATTAGATGTTCTGACACTCTGTTCCTCTAAGAGTAAGCCATATCTTTCATGATCTATGCTGCAAAAGGCTTTGCATAGTCAATAATACACATGAAGATTTTCTTCTGGAATTCCATGGAATATACAATTCATTGTATGTTCACAATGTGGTTCCTAGTGCCTCTTCCTTTCCTGATTCCAGCTTGCACCTCTGGGATATCTTACTCCATATATGCTGTAGAATTTTGATCAGCTTTTTTTTAGGGGCATCATTATGGCACTCATGCTCCATGATGACGCCCCTTTGGGCGAGTGCCATTTGGGTGCTCTGATGCACGTGTGTCATCATGGTGCGCCCTGTGTAAATGGGGCGCACCGTGATGGTGCACGGGGGCCAATAGTAGGGCTGGGCACATGTGGACGCCGAGCCCTATCTAGCCCTAATTTTGGGCCCAGGTTGGCGCAAAGCGCCTGTCTGTACCAGCCCTAAGTCTCACCAATTTCTCTCATTCCTGATCTAACAGACTCTTTCCAGCATCCCTCATTTTCTATCTAACAATGTCTCTCCAGCTTCTCTTATTTTCTATCTGTGTTTCTCCAATTTCTCTCATTCCCTAACTCTCACCCTCCAGTTTCCTTTATTCTCTAACTTTCTCTCTCCAACTTCGCTCATTCCCTATCTTTCTCTCTCAAATTCCCTCAATCCCTAACTCTCTCTCCACCTTACTTCATTGCCTATATGTCTCTGTCCATTTTCTCTCATTCCTTATCTATCTCTTTCTTTTGGCTGTCTTGTCTCCAATTTCCCTCGCAAAATACTGTTTGCATTGTATTGGAGCCAGGGCAATCTCACCAGCAGCCCCTGCAGCCCCAATACAGCGTTTTCCCAGGCCAAAGAGAAGTTGTAAAATGCTGGGCCAACAGGGCCAGTGCTACAGAGGAGAAAGGGGTGGCTTTTGGGTCATTTGTCTTGGCCCAGAGATATCTTGAAGGCTTGTGCGGCCACAGGGACCTATGACAAACTAGTCAATGTGTAGCCTAAGCAAGAAAAGCATATTGCTTCAAACCTGTATGGCTTTTAAATGATTTTATACTGTTTAATGTGGAGATTTTTTATGTTTTAATGCTTTTATTATAAATTATGGTTATTTCTGGATGCTTCCTTGGGTCTTACTATTGGAGAAAGGTGACATATAAATAAAGTAAATTAATGAATCACTGTGCAAAAACATTCAATTCATGGAGCTGAGGACTGCAGTCTGCAACACTGTAGCTCCAAACCAATAGATTTGGCTAGAAATGTCCCAGGAACATTTCTTGTTTTTGCAATGGAAAACAGGTTTGAAGACTTCCAGATTACTCCCAAGCCTATTTTCATCAATATTTTGATAGAAATTTGAGGGAAGGAAAAGTTTATAGACATGAGAGCTTTCAGAACAGAATTCTAAATGCCATGGTTTTGGGGAACAGATGGCCATATAAAGCCATCTCTTAGTCTGGATAGCATTTACTATAAGTTACAGATGCTTGGGGTCTTTCCTAATAGGCACTTGTATTCATAGTTTCTGGCTTATATGCCAATTTGGAAGAAGGGAATGTGTCTCAGCTGCTCAACTGATTGCAGCTGAACATTTTCCACCACGGTCCTAGGTCAGCCATTCAGAACGTGTTTTGTACCTCATCCAAGGGGAGTTCAGACCAAGAAATGGACAGATATATCCTTGAAAAATCAGTAACCTTGTATCACTAAGTTGTTTATGGATTCGTGGAGCGATTAACTTTCCTCTCCAGTTGAGATTTACTTCTGAAACAAATGCCTAGGACTGAAAAAACAAACAAACAAACATCAAAAACCCTCAACACATTCTGGAAAAGTGCTTCTCAAAATTGCTAAACATGGTCCAAGGTGGTTCCGGAATCCCCCATGTAAAAAAAACCCTGCCTATGCTCGAGCCCATTTAAATGAATGGGGCTTGTGCACGCGACGGCGAGGTGGCAGGATGGCGGTGCGGCAGGGCAGTGCGTGCACACTATGGGCACGCACGACATTCTCCCCAATGGGACGCGCTGCCCCTTGCACCCTGCATGTTCCTGTGAAAATGAGACAAATGCAAATGAGAAATCTCCCAGGGTCAGGGTGCAGACAATGAGCACTAATCAAGCAGACATTGGTCCTCTTGTGCAGACCCTCACACCCTGAGGACTGCCATTAGCAACCAACAGTACACATGCAAATCACTCCGGCCTTTCCAGATCACACAATATATATAGCCAAGTCCTTTCCAGGCAAACATTCTCTGAACATGCCAGCCATAGATGCTGGTGAAACGTCAGGAAGAAACTCTGCTAGAACATGGCCACATAGCCCGAAAAACTCACAAAAAACTAAACTGTACTTAATTTCACCATTGCTTTTGCAATTCTTAATAAATTTTATAACTGCAAAACTGAGTGTAATATTTCTGTCTATTACGTCTTTAACTTATTCAAAACCATATATTTCTCTACATTTACTAATACTAGTTACTAATATTATCCATATACATAATACAGTACGGTGCTGGAGTGAAGATAAAATACACATTGCCTTCCACATTATAATCTTATAATCATGTGGATCGCTTTAAAGTCTAACAGATATCTTTATGGACTTGTATACCAATCTATATACTAGCACTTCCAGTTACTGTATGATATATTCCTAAATTATCTCACAAATCTTGTTTTTCCAAATAAACCTGCAGCAGATACCAATCCTCCCTAAATCTATCTAATTAACCAATTGAGACCGCTATGGTCACTTTAATGAATGATCTCCATCTTAACACTAACAGGGAGAGTGTGTCTCTGTTGTGCTTTTGGACCTCTCAGTGGCATTTGATAATATTGGCCATGGTATTCTTCTGGAATGCCCAAGGGGGTTGGGAATTGGAATCACTATATTGCAGTGGTTGTGGTCTTACGCCTCAGGCAGGTTCCAGATGGGAGCATTTGGGGATAGTTTCTCCCGAATAAAAGAGTTGTTATATAGCATACTACATGGTACCATTCTGTCCCCAATACTTTTTTTAACATCCACATGAAACTGTTGGGAAAGATCATCCAAAGGCATGGGGTTGGACGCTATCAGTAATCTAATGACCCCCAAATATATATCTCCATGATTTCAAAAACAACCTCAGCTAAGGACAGTGTGTCTCTTCTGAATGAATACCTGGAAGGGGTAATGAACTAGATGAAGAAAAAATAATAGATGCTGAATCCAGACAAGACAGAAGTACTTCTTATTAAGGATCCTAATCTGAGGGTGGAGGTGTATCAATCAGTTCTGGATAGGATTACACTCCTTCTAAAAGGCTGTGTTTACAGACTAGGAGTGCTCTTCGACCAGTCTCTCCAAATGTCAGCTTAGATAGATATGATGGTGAGGAGTTCTTATTACCAACTTTGCATGATACACCAGATGCACTCTTTTCTAGAATTGGTCTAGAAGACCTAAAGATGGTAGTGCACAGACTGGTAACTTCAAGGCTGGACTTTTGCAATGCACTGCACATTGGACCACCTTTGTATCAAGTTCAGAAACTTCAGTTAGTTTAAAATATGGCAGCCAGATTAATTGCTGGTACATCTAAGAGTTTCCAGTATTAAAATCACTCCATTGGCTGCGAGTTGGTTTTCTGGCAAAATACAAAGTGTTGGTTATTACCTTTAAAGCCCTAGAGGTTACCTATGGGATCGCTTCTTTCCATATAATCTGCTCCATACAATCATGTCCTTTGGGGGCATTTACTTCAGCATGTTAGAACTAGATTGGCAACTGTCATCCAGTGGATATTTTCATCAGCCACCACTAGACTGTGGAAGGACATGCTGGGAAAGATTTGACAGCTAAATATACTGTCTCAATTTAAAACAATATTAAATACCTTTGTCTTCTGGCAGGACTACCCAGTCAATTTTTAAACTATGAATTTTCAATTAGTATATTTTAATCTGGATGATTTTAATGTATAATGGTTGATTTAAAGCTATGTTTGTGTGTTTGTGTTATGACACAAAGGTAAGCACACTTGTTTTATATACAGTGCGCCTGCGCCATAGGCGAGCGCGCCATACGCGGCATGAGCATACACGCTCAAGCCACGGGGTGCACGCGGGGCGGAAGGGGCGGCGCGTCCCATTAAATTGAATGGGCGTGCGCCCGTTGCGCCCCACGCGCCGCTGCGCTGCCGCGGCCGCCGTGCACGAGCCCCATTGGAAACAAGGGGACTTGAGCATAGGCAGAATTCGCCTTACGCGGAGGGATCCGGAATGGATCCCCGCGTAAGGCGAGGACGCACTGTATTACTTTTCTGTTGCAATGTTTGTCATGGTTTTGCTGTATTTTTCAATCTTTGTAAACAGCTTTGAAAACTTATATCAAAAGAAATACATGCCTCAGCCTCATTAAAATGAATTGTGGGTCTGCCATTTTCTACAATGCAAGTTCCTATTTAAAACAGCAGCGTATATGGTTTCCTTCCTTCCTGTGTCTTTTGGAAACAGTGATACTCCTCCTCTGCCATTTAAATAATGAAGCCTGCCCGAATGAGGCTTTATGCTTCCTGCTCCATGGGCAGAAACATCTCAGTAATTACTTGAACCCTTTAGACACTTAACAGAATGAGATTGATGGATCATTTATTGGGTACTTGGTTCATGACTTTGAAAAGCATACAGCTATTAGACTGATTAGTGGTTAAATACTCTGTGCCTAGATTTTTATTTAATTTCATCCTTTAAACAAGAAAGGAAGGAGAAAAAAAAGCAAGGCTTGATGTGACGTCTGACTGGTGCCTCCTGCTTATCTATATTGAAACCAATCTAGGAGATATAAAACTGGAAGCATTTCTGTGCCATCTGACAAACACTTGAATCTGAATTTTCATGAAATATACACTATTTCCATATGTCAGGAAAACAGGACTTTCTTTTCTTTATTCCCCTCCGCAGCCCAAGAAAATCTGTCTAGTGGATCAGTTCAGTGTCACTGCTATATTACATTAGCTTGTTGGGAGCTTTGTGAACATATTTCTTTTTCAGTGTCCAGATGCTCAAGTTATTATACTGGTACAGGCTCCAAATAGTATTTAGAGAAATGATTGTACTGAAGTATTGCTTAGATGGTTGAATTTGAACCAGAAGAATGTGAGTTCAAATATCTACTCAGCCATGAAGTATGGCTATGAGGTCTCAGCCATTAAATTTACTCAGCCAGCCTAAGGGAGCATTCAGAAATTCATAATGTCAGTGGTGAGATTACTACTGAAATACACTAATCCCATTTATGAAAACACATATACAGTCGGTCCTTCTTATACACGGATTTTTTATACACAGATTTAAGCATACAGGTACATGGTTTGAGAATGTTCCAAAAAAGTATAAATTTACCTTGATTTTCCATTTTTTATAAGGGACACCATTTTGCTATGTCATTATATATAATGGGACTTGAGCATACACGGATTTTGTTATACACGGGAGATCTTGGAACGAAACCCCAGCGTATAACAAGGGTCCACTGTAGTCTTCTCCTCTAAGAGCCAATCTGACTTTTCATGGTAGAGTAGAAGTTGAATTTGCACAGTGCCAATTGGCTGATGCTTGTGTCCATCATGAGGCAAGCCCTCCCTTATTTAGAATAAGGTTGTGCATAACACTCACTAGTATGTCAGTAGGAAGCCATTCCTTTCTTGAAGAACAAAATTCAAATGATTTTTAAAGAAAATGGACAGGGGAAAAGGTGAGGCTTGGGATGGAATGGCCAGTGGGACTCCTGAGCAGGAGACCGACAACATAATGTTTAATGGATGCATTAAGTCCCAGGCTTTGTTCCTGTTCTTTCTGGGTTTTTTGAGGGCGGGGCGTGGTCATCCATATAATGTTTTGTGTATCCCAGAATATTTTCAGTAAGTTGCATGTATAATCAGAGACAAACCTCTGGATGAAACATCTCCAAGCCTCCTTATCCCCCAGTGCTCTGCTTGGGTCCTGTAGATTCAGGCCCATGGTCTCCCTGACTGAATCCATCCATCTGGTGTTATCTTCCTCTCTTTCTATTATCTCTATCTTTCCTAGCATTATTGTCTTTTCTAATGATCTGTGTCTTCTCATGGTGTGGCCAAAGTACTTCAGCCTAAGTTTCATCATCTTGGCTTCCAGGGAGAGTTCAGGTTCAAGGACTCATTTGTTCATCTTCTTGGCCATTCACGGCACTCTTCTCCAGCACCACATCTCAAATGAGTTAGGCGCGTTACAGATGGGTGCAAGAGGCGCCGTGATTATGCGCAAGGGGCGGTGCTTCCGGACGCGCCTTGCCCCTCACGCGTAATCGATACGTCAAAATGGCGGCGCCCTATACAGATGGGAGCCGCCATCTTGACGTAGCGGACGCTCTGTGTCCGCACGTCCCAACCCAGAAGAGACGTCGCGAGTGTGCGCTTTGGCACTTACGACGTCTCTTCCGGGTTGCCAGAAGGAGCGCGGTTTCCTTTTTTGCAGCGCGGAGGAGTCGCACGGTTTGGCTGCTGTGGCTCCTCCGCACTGCAACCGGCAGCAGCCCAAGACCGCCCCTTTTGGGCGGTCTGTAACGGGCCTTAATTTTCTTTCTGTCAGCTTTCTTCACTGTCCAGTTCTCGCATCTGTACACGGTGATGGGGCATACAGTGTTTTGGACAATTCTAACTTTAGTGCTCAGTTGTATATCTTTACTCTTTAGGATCTTGCCTAATTCTTTCATGGACGCCCTTCCCATTCCTAATCTTCTTCTTATTTCTTGACTGCAGTCTCAGTTCTGATCGATGTTTTTCACCAAGGTATAGAAAGTCTTTAACTATTGCCTCAATATCAAGGTTAAATTTTATATAGTAAGCCTGCCTTTGCACTTTCTTCCTTGACCTTCCTTGACCTACACTTATGTTCTTCAAGTTGGTTTATTTTAACCCTGTATTTTCCAGAATGAAATAAATCAGTTTACTGGCCATCTGTTTCTGGTTTTGTTTTTTTTTGCTTTCACCTCCTGAGGCAGCTGCTCCCATGATGAGGTTTTCAGTTACCTTTGCAGTGGGGCATGCCTTTTCCCACTGCAGACCAGGGGAGGACAGTGAAGGATGAAGGGTGATGGGAGTATGGATAGCAAAGAAAACATGCCCACAGACAACCTTAGCACAATCCTCTAAGAAGAGAAGGCAGTGGGATGGAAGAAAAAAAGAAACATCCATGTGGACCCGAAATCCTGGACAAAATACCATTTTGAAACAGAAAAACCAAGGTATCTTAAGAAATGTTTGGCGGTTTGAGGAGGGCTGTGCAGGTACAGTTTGAAACAATTGAAACAGAATTCCTGAAAAATCCTGGAACATCCTGGTACTTTCAGCCAGTGTGGATACGCCCAAACATTATTTCTTTAATGTTACCGTTTCAGAGAACATAGCTTCCTCTATACATGACCCTGGTATGGACAAATCTGCCAATTTAGCATCCTTGTGATACTGAGATGATTTAAATCTTCAAATCCTTTTTATTGAATTTATGAAGAAATTTTTGCATAGACCAGCAGACAGACCTTAAGACAAACATTTGATGAGAATGTGGAGAGGTAAATCATTTTGGCTTTTTATCTGCACAGATATGGAACAGTTCTTTTAAGCTAATAAACAGTTGGTACCAGATACTTTTAAGATTCTGAGCAAAGACTTTAAGCAACTATCCTGCTCCCTATTCCTCTGGAGATGATTTCCACATATTTACATATATAGTAGGTGCACCTACATGGGCAACATTCTGTAAAGATTTTTTGGGGGGGGGCCGATCTGCAAGTTACCTTGGATTTACTAATTCCATTGCTAAACATGTTTCTCAATAACAATAGTAACCTTGTATTAAGAGAATTAGTTATGTTGTTTTGTTGTTGTTGTTATGTAGCTTCTAGACTTGAAACTATACAACAGTGGAAAACACTGTTGGATTTAACTCTTAATAAATGGGATGACTGAATTGTGTGTGTAGGGGGGAGATGCCAAGAAACTCACAAACACTATACAATCACTAAGGGATCAGAAAGAAGTAAATTTATTTGAGAAAGTGTGGTTCAAATTTATTCAATATGCTGGCAATATACAAATTGGATCTAACTCCCTGCAATCACATGGATACAGGTGGAAGGATGTAATTAACATCCTTTTTCCCTTGGTGAGCTCCAAAATGTGTTTGGGTCACTGGTGCATCCAAGCAACCCAGAGCTGACTTAATTTATGTCCCTGAAAAGTATGTATACATAAGCAAGTTAGAAAACTGATAGCAACATGTTAATGTTCTTGTTGTCTTTTCCCTGATTTTTATGGCTGAAATTCAGTTGGTGAACCACACATATGTTAGTTCTCTTGTGCATGCAATTGTATTTTCCTGGCCACACATTATGTGTACTGACCTATATATAAGCCTGCCAAATCACACATGAAGTTTCGCAGAGATTGTGTAAAGTCCATATTTAGCTCACAGTTGAATGAGCAAAACACACTATTGCAAGTGTAAACTTTGTAGAAGACCATTGCACATCCTGTATTGCACAATTGACAATAAGCAGGCACATTTACAGATATGCCAATGTTTAAATACTGTTGGTATTCAGTTAAAAGGTGATGTAGAATAAAAAGCATGTAGCTACATAAGTTAAATGCATATAATTCAAGCATGAGGTAAGATCTCTATTTTAGAACCAACTAAGGCCTGCTGTGATGACTTTAACAACTTCTTCGCAGATAAAATCTCTCGGATAAGGGCTGATCTCGACACTGGCATTTCATCAGAGAAAATAGGAGAGGTGTCCAGAGCTTCCACGGACTCTATTAAACTGGATCGTTTTGAGTTTGTTGGTACCGATGAAGTGGACAAGCTTCTTGGAAGCGTTGGGAGGATGACGTGCTCTCTTGATCCCTGTCCCTCCTGGCTGACCGCCCAGGGTGGTGATGCGGTTACATCATTATTGTGTCGCATAATTAATACATCATTCCAGGAGGGAAAATTTCCATCTAGTTTAAAATTAGCAACTGTTAAACCATTGCTTAAAAATCCTCCCTGGACCCCCTGATAAGAAACAACTATAGGCCGGTCTCACTACTGCCATTTTTAGGTAAGGTGATCGAGAGAGCAGTTGCCTTCCAACTCCAAGCTGTCTTGGATGAAACCGATTATCTGGACCTATTTCAAACTGGCTTCAGAGCGGGTTATGGAGTTGAGACTGCCATGGTTGCTTTAGTCGATGATCTCCGCCTGGGCATCGACAGGGGAAGTGTGACCTTGTTGGTGCTCTTGGACATCTCAGCGGCTTTTGATACCATTGACCATGGTATCCTTCTGGAACACCTGAGGGAGTTGGGCATCGGGGGCACTGTGCTCCAGTGGTTCCAGTCCTACCTCTCAGGCAGATTCCAGATGGTGCTGTTGGGTGACACTTGCTCCTCTAAGAGGGAACTGACATCTGGTGTCCCTCAGGGAGCTATCTTGTCCCCCACTTTGTTTAACATTTACATGAAACCACTGGGAGAGATAATCTGGAGACACGGGGCGCAGTGTTATCAGTATGGTGATGACACCCAAATATGCTTCTCTGTGCCTACGACTGATGCAGTGACTAAGGATGGAGTCTCTCCTCTGAATGCCTGCCTGGAGTCGGTAATGGGCTGGATGAGGGAAAACAGACTCAGTTTGAATCCAGAGAAAACAGAAGTACTTGTGATAGGTTCCCCAGGCCCGATGAAGGAAATTTATCCACCTGTCCTGAATGGGGTCACACTTCCCCTGAAGGACGAAGTTCGCAGTCTAGGAGTACTTCTGGACTTGTCTCTGCAGTTGACATCTCAAGTAGATGCGACGGTCAGAAGTGCTTGCTATCAACTTCGGTTGATACGCCAACTGCGGCCCTTTCTGGGCCAAAGGGACCTTGAAACTGTGGTACATGCTCTGGTAACCTCTCGATTAGATTTCTGTAATGTGCTCTACATGGGGTAACCCTTGTACCAAACTCGGAAGCTTCAGTTAATACAAAATATGGCAGCCAGATTTGTCACCGGTGCTTCCAGGTTTGACTGTATAACACCTATTCTGAAAGATCTGCACTGGCTGCCTGTTCGCTTCCAAGCACAATACAAGGTGTTGGTTATTACCTATAAAGCCCTACATGGCTTGGGCCCGAGTTACTTGAGGGACCGCATCTCCCCATATAATCTGCCCTGCACATTCAGAACTACTGGGAAGACCTTGCTGGAAATTCCACCTTCTAAATATGTTATTACATCCCAGATGGCCTTCTCAGTAGCAGCCCCACAAATCTGGAATAGTTCCTTGAAGAGCTCCGTCTGATCACCCCCCTGGAAACATTTAAAAAGAGGCTTAAAACCTTCCTCTTCTGTAAAGCCTTTCCCCCTGGAAAATGAAGTTATGTACTTGATCCCATCGACTCTCTGCCTCACCCTATTCAATGATTGTTTTTATATCTGTATATTGTACATTGTTTTATTGGTTTTTATCTATTTTATGATATGTTTGTAATTTGGTTTTAATTCTATGTAAACCGCTTTGATCTTTTGGGAAAGCGGTATATAAATAAAATTCATCATCATCATCATCATCATCATCATCATCATCATCATCTCTGTTGCTGCTAATTATGGCGACAATATTGGCCTAGGTTCTTTACTAGGGTTGCCTGTGTGTTTGTGTGAGCATGCCTTCAAGTGGCTTGTCAACTTATGGTGACCCCATGGATTTTGCAGAGTTTTCTTAGACAATGAATACTCAGAGATGGTTTTTCCAATGCCTTGCTCTGAAATATAGCCAACAGCAGCTGGTATTCGTTGGTAGTCCCCCATCAACGTACTTAGCTTCTAAAATCAGACTGGATTTGGTCCCTTTAGAGTATGAGGTTAGGTAGCCAAAATGTACAGCTGAAGAGTTGTATGACACAGTCCTTGTGATGAATGGCAATGTTGTGCAACTGACTGAAAACCCAAATGTGAAACTGACTGCAAAACAATGTGTGCATACATACACACTTCATGCACATCCATGCATATGCCCATCTGCATTGACAATGGAACTACATGAGTAGTACTGGATGCAGACATTTTGCATTGGACAAAAGTGTCCAGTTATTTCCACAAAGGGAATTTAAATATATATGAGACATCAACAGAATTCTGCCCATTATTAATGTTAAGGCAACTTTGCTACTTTCAAAATATGTTACAGTACTTAAAAAGATGGTATGCATAAACTACCAAGTTCTTAATTGGCTTATGTTATGTACTTTGTAGCATACCAATTTAGACAGATATAAAGGGAATTTAGACAAATTTGTGGAGGCCATCAATGACTGTTAGCAATAATGATGTTATTGAAGAACCAGTTATTGGGTACCAACAAAAGAAGATGGTTTTTCCCTACATGTTTACCCTGTGGGCTTCTTTGGACCATTGCCAGTAAGAAGATAATGGATCTGATACACCTTGGGTTCAGACTGCCTTGCACCATGTTTTCCCTGCCTTCCATCAGGGAAACAATGTGGGAAACAATATCATTCAAGAGCCAGATGGTAGAATTCTGTCTTCATAAGGATGTAGAGACAGATAAATGAGCTTGTTATGAGTACAGAGGATAAATGAATGTGTAACTGTGTATAAGCTGTAGAGGTCTAAGTCCAAATTGGTCACCTAAACTAGAATATACTCCTTTCAATCATTGTGATTTTCATAAGGGTTGACTTACCATTCAACAGTTAATTTAATGGGTCCAGTCTTGTTAGGGTAAGCAATTGGATTTAGGGTTTGATTCCATTTCCTAAGTGCATTATGCCATTCAAGAGAAGTTATAGGAACACAATGACTGGAGAATGGCCTTGCTGAGGACTTCACTTACACACAGGCCATTTAAGAAACAGCAACACTACCTTGGCTACTCAACAGATGCACCATGACCACACTGAAAATGTAGACATTTTTGTTATGAATGTGGACAAAGCTTATTATGAATAAAATTATCAATAACTTCTACTAATGTGTTCAGCTGGAGACACAGATGAGATCGATCCAACTTGCCACATGCTTTCATTTTAGGAAATGAAGCCTTTTATTTCTTAATTAAGGGAGAGACCTCACATCTTTAATGATGTTTGCAAAGAATGTTGTTACAGAGGACAGGAGAATAATGTCTGCTAAGAAAGGAATTTGAGGTAGAAAGCATTCTTGCCATCTTGAATTTTTCCATGAATTGTAGTGTTCTAGACCAGAAATAAATATGACATTGATAAATCAGAGTTCATAATCCTGTTGATATCACACACTTCCCTTACACATGTGGTTGTACTTCTTTTGACAGTTGCACAATGCAAGTATTCAATACAGGGCTGTTTAATTGGAGTTCTACAAGTGTAACTATCTTTCTTGGGCCCAAATACTAGTGTTAGTCCTGACTACAGTAGAACCACTGAAATCATTGGATCTACCCTTCAACTGTGTTCATTTAGCAGGGACAGCCCTGATCACTTCCTTGTTGTCCCAGTTTTTCAACTAAGGTAAAATGTCCCAGTTTTTCTCTTCTCCTCCCATTTTCTCCTTTGTCCTCAGCTTACTTCAATTGCTGTGAACTAAGGGCTCATTTACACCACCCAGAATATTCCAGGCTGCTCCCAGAGAATGATGGCTCTGAAGCTGTTCAGATTCCCCCCATTCCCCCCACACTCTGTAGTGCTACCAGTCAGCTGTCTACCCACACATTCCACTGTGCTGCCCAGCCACTGGAACCCTATGTGGTCAGAAACAAGACACCCAGCATTTATCACATGGCTGGTTGTGACCTCAGAGGGAGTGACTCGTCCCCAAGTGGCACAGTGGGATGTGTGTGTAAACAGCTGCCTGGTGTTGCTACCAAGTGCTCTGCCCTGCAAAATCTGGAGTAAGAAGTGAGATTTAGGGAGGGATAGGTTTGGAATGGTTTGGAACTGCCCTTCTCTCATGAAAGCAGTCTACACTCAAATCAAGGATTTGGCCCTTTGTTATATAGACAGCTTGTGTTGAGGGCAGGGAGAAGCTGGTTTAATTGGCCCATGTAGACATGCCCTTAGTTAAAAGTTAAAAGTGCAAAAGTGGTCCAAATTCACTTAACTCAGAAAGGTGGGAGTGGAAGAGAGGAGACCACACTCCAATGTTGGTCATCCATACAAGTCCCAGTTTTATATGTCAAATGTTGGAGTGTTGATTCAAGATCCAACATTTGATTCAATGGGTCTATTCTAGCTGGGGCATACCAATGGGATATTGCTCTTCAGCCTTTTGGCTAAAACCACACTATTTCACATTCTTTGATGGTGCATAACTATTTGTCAGTGCTTTCAATGTGCCATTTTCTTCTCTGGGTTGCAAAAACAACCACTTGGAATTCCCCATTGTACAATGAGACAGTAAGCAGGCACATTGGGAAATATGAGTCAGTTGTACAATGTGCACATTCAGCAGAAGGGTGGTATAGCATAACCACCACTTAACTAACTAAGTCACACTACACAAACATGATGTGGAATCTCAACCAAAAGCATACACAAGAAAGGAAATTTTGATTAGATCTCAGCAAGAGTTTCTTAAATGACATTTTTGTGAGAAACTTCTCATTGTTTTCCTCCAAAAGGTGAGAAATGAGGGAGGAAGGTCAGTTTACAAAACGTCCTCTAGATAGTCTCCATCATTTGGGGAAAGCAAAGACAGTGAGTAAAGGATGGGAAATGAGGGCTCAAAAAAACTTTTTAAAAATTCCAATCAGCTTCGGGATGATTTGTGGGGCTAAAACTGTTTCATCTACTGCTCCTATTTTAATGTTTTTCAAATAGTTGCTATTTTTTCTCTCTGATTGTTTTATTTGATTTATTTTTGCATCCGGTACAAGCTTTTGTTACTGACTTTCAAAGCCCTCCATGGTTTGGCCCCTCCTTACTTATCTGACCTTCTTTCTCCTTACATTCCTACTCGCACCCTCCGCTCTGGTAGTCAGGGTCTCCTGTCACAGTGTAGGACTACCACTGCCCCCTCCTGAATTCGTCCCTTCTCGCTTGCTGCCCCTTACTCCTGGAACCTTCTTCCCCCACATGCACACCTCATCACTTCTCTACCCAGTTTCAAAACTGAATTAAAGACTATATTGTTTAGAGAAGCATTCCCAGAGGTGAGCCCCTCTCTGACCCAGGAAGCCTCCTTCTAACTATCCATCAAGAAGCCAAGCCCTTCCTCCAGTCCATCTGCCTTGGTCCAGGCCTCGGAGGTGGAGAAGATCTGCTGGACCTGATCCTATTCCCCACCACCACTCCCCTCTCCTTTTGTGTCGTGTCTTCTTAGATTGTAAGCCTGAGGGCAGGGAACCATCTGACTAAAAAATTTATGTACAGCGCTGTGCAAACTTACAGCGCTTTATAAATAAAGGTTAATAATAATAATAAATAATAATAATTGATCAAAGTGCTCCTGTTGTTTTTATATCTTCATACTGTCATTTTTTGTGTGATCTTATTGTGTTGCTTTGCTGGCTATTGTAAAAGATTCCAGGAAGATAATTTATTCCAAAAGGCAGTATACTAATATAGTAGATAAAAGAAATGAAACCATATGGAATGTATAGAGGCATTCATTAGGGCTGGTTGGCTTCTTTGCTATTGGACTGAGGAATCATCACTCAGTTTTAGTCCTTCAAAGGGTCTGCTGAAAACTACCTCCAAAAGAGATTCAGAACCTTGGAAATTCAGAGTAAAACCCAGAGAAGATCCACCACCTCCCTGACATACAAGCCATCTGCCATCACTGGGAGTATTTATTAATTTTGAATGATTCAATCTGAAATAGATATGAGAACTGAAATCTGAAAAAAAGAGAATTAAAAAATCTTCAAAACAACTACAAATTATGGAAGTGGAGAACATCAACACGTCTGTGCTGTAATATTTAATTAGTCTGAGACACCAACAGATAATTAGACAATCAATCCTACTTCTATTGAGCATATTTTCAAAAATAATTTACATTGTGCATGTTTTTAAAGCATTTTTGCTTTCACAAACTAGCAGTGTTTTTAATGCTAATGTAATCACAATTACCAAATCTTTAAAGGGCACATCAGAGAGTGGGAGAAATCACTGGAAGTGTTTTGTAAATAAGGAGGCCATGTGTATCAGTGGCAAAACACATTGTCAGATTTTGACAAAGTAATGAGCATATGGACAGAGAAAGAAGGCAAATTGTCCTGGTTGCTATGCAGTGATTCAGTATATTTTCTAATAGTATGTTTGTTCTATATGATCAGTGGCTAAGGATCATTCCTCCAGCTGGGGTTGTCAGAATGAAAATTGAAGCGGACGTCTGTACTCTAAATGTTTGTATAGAAGACAGAATTTCAGCAGATGTACATTGTCATACAACCATGCAACAAGGAACACCTCCTGAAATTCCCTGTTCTACACAGCCCTTAGAAGTACTGGAACCCTCTCCAGTTTTCACTCCGGCAACCCTACTTGGTGGCTACAGTGGAAGACTAAATATGGGAGGGGCCTGATGTGGTATGCTAGTTACAGGTATGGGAAGGCCTGGGTCCAAATTCCACTCAGTTAGGCCATTGACTGGGTGACCTTTGCACAATCAATCTCTTTTAGGCCAACCTGTTTTACAGCGGTGGGGTTTGTGAAGAAAAAGTGGTGGAGAACCAGGTGAGCCACATTGAACTTTGGGAAAGAAAGCAGATCCTGGATCCAACTCCTTGCTTAATATAATTAAAACAGAAATGTGCAACTTTGCATGGTCTTTGGGGACAGTGTTTCACCACACGAGGCTAAACATGCAGTTACATTTTTTAAAAAAAGAAAATAAAACTAGAAACTACAAATCCTTTAAAAAATAATTCCAGGGGGTAGAATAGCGAGCCCTGCCCTTTTTCAAACACAAAACTGCTGCTTCTAGAAGTTTCCAGGAGTGGTGAAGGGGGAAAAAACCACCATTTTGAGTGAAAAATTGATGTCAAGGTGCCTCATAGCTTTGAGTATGTGACTGTTGATTGTATCCAAGTATGTAAGAATTCAACTTTATTTTAAAAAAAAATCAATTCAATTTAATTAAAATATTTATATCCAACCCTCTGTTTAAAGATCTCAAGATGCTGTACAATAAAACCAACCTGACAAAGTGAAACAATTTAAAAATGTTCTTTTACCATTTGGCAGCACACTCTCCAACTTTTCACAGATAACACATGTGGCCATGCAACTTTAGAGTGCTAGGAAAGGCTGCAGCAGTTCCTCCGGCCGGAGCTTACTGGGAAGGTCAGTTTTCTGAACTGAGCACAATCTCCTTTTGTATTCTGAACTCAATTTTCACTAATGGAAATAAGCCAGGACAAAAAGGAAAGTGGGAGAAGAAGACAGAAAACTGGAATATTTTAAAAGCAGCTGAAAATGTGAGATGACAGAGGATTAGTCAAAACTGTCCCTTCAAAATCAGGGCAGTTTATCTATTTTTATTGCATTGTAGTTGGAAGGAGTGTGGCAGGGCTCAGGAAGTAGTGGCAGTTCTATTAAGGAATCCTTCCTACAACCATCAATTTCTTCTATAGGAGTAATCATTGGCTTGCTTGTTTAATTTTATTGTGTCCCACTTTTCTCCCAATGTGGGGGCCAAGCTGACTTAAGGTTCAGACAAGATAGAGCTAGAACCCTGATGATCAAAAAAGTCAAAACACAATTCAACAAGCAATCATATTAAAGCGGCATTACTTTCAAAAGTATAACAATATAAAAGCAAAATTAAAAACACAGCATGCCTGGCAGGTCTACTTGTGTATGTGCTCTTTGAAGATGACAAAATGGCATCAAGATCCCAACGTTGTCTATTTCTAGACTAGTTAAAAGTAATCATTATATAACTCCAAGCTTCAACACTGTCATAACATTAAAATGTCGTAATGATTTTTTGGGGAACCATCACTTCCTTTGCCACTCCTTCCCTCCCTCTTTCTTTCTCTTTTGCTGGATAATCCTGGGTTACATTTTTCTTTCATCAATTTTCTAATGCCTTCAGCTCATGAACTGAAGTCCACAAGTTCCTCTTTTAGGAGAATATTTTCCTTTCAGCTTTAATTAGTGACTCATCCTCTCCCACTGCTATTCATCATAGAAGGACTGGGTTCCATACGTTTCACTCTGTAGCTGCTTGTTAATCATGACAGTTAATGTGCACTGAGTAACTCCACCATATTTTGCTTCAAGAGGATCCTACAGCAAAAATTTGCCTTTGAATCGGAAAAAAGTCTCCCTTCAATCTCTTGGTGTTTTTTTTTTTTTTTTGGTCAGTGTGGCCATCCCATTAAGTAGGCTGGACTGCAAGCAGCAGAGTAGTCCCAGTGATCTCAACAGCCCCATTCACTAGAGTAGCAATATCAGGGTCATTCCAGATCCTAAGATTTTTAGTACCAAAACCTAAAACCTAAAAACAATCCTTCTTGAGGTCACTGCAGGCTGAGAGGACTCTTTATATTCCAAGATTGATGTCACAAGAAGCAGCCCTTGGTTATGACCTGTATTCCCTATCAGCTACTTAATTAAGTATACTTGACTGATTAACTGATCTGCAAATTTAATGGAAACATAATTCATCTGTACTTCAATTTCTAGCAGAATGAACCTCCTTCTTTCTATGCATCTGATGCTGGATAAAGTAGGTTTGGTGGAGTGGAGTTACAATGTTGGCAGTTATGACAATTGTATCACAGTCATGATCATGGTGTGTTTACAAGGCAAATTTAACTTCCATAACTCAATGCTATAGAATTCTGGTATTTGTAGTTTTGTGAGCTATTTAGCCTTCCATGTCATAATGCTCCAGTGCCAGAACAAACTACAAATCCCTGAATTCCATAGCATTGACCCACAGCAGTTAAAGTGGTAAACCTGCTTTATTGCTGCAGTGTAGCAGCAGCCTAAGTATCACTCATGAATATGGAAGTTTACTGATATTTAGTCATCTGCAAGTGTCCTGTATTTCCAATCACTACTTAGTCACAATTGTGGCAGAATACTGGCCTGTGTCACTAAGCATGATCCATTAAGCATCAACCACAGTTGTACAGAGTATGCCATTTAAATAATAATAAAAACACCAGTTCTAACAAATTAGGGAAAGATATACTCACACAAAATTCCCACCTTGTTGACCACGGAAGATGGTCCATGCTTTGTGACTGAGGGCTAGGTCCAGAGAACTTGCAACCACTGACATGTGATATATTTATCCCAAAGAAGTGAACTTGATAAGGCATACTGAAAGAAAATGGTAAACCAGTATAAGAAACCAATGTGGAAATACAATGCTAGTATGACTAGAAAAATGTGTGTTTCCCTCCTTATTCCTATAGTTCTTCATGATATAGCTCATAATCCTGATAGTGTCAACCTGACAAAAAAGTGGAGAATGGATTGCAGGAAGTGGATGATAGGAGGAAAACTGC
Organism: Sceloporus undulatus; assembly: GCF_019175285.1. Taxonomy (NCBI): domain Eukaryota; kingdom Metazoa; phylum Chordata; class Lepidosauria; order Squamata; family Phrynosomatidae; genus Sceloporus; species Sceloporus undulatus. The sequence continues at coordinate 19,341,448 of NC_056524.1, forward strand.
AAAGCCTAATGGAAACAGTAGATAACTGGCACTGGTGTATAGAGGGTGCTTGACTCCACTTATCAACCTCCTAAGCTCATACATTGGTTTTGAACTCTAGATGTCTTATTGATGTTACAAGCCCTAAAACACACCTCTTTGCTAAGAGGTACTCACCTCTCTTTTGGGGTTACTAGGCAACAAGGGGTCCTTTTGGGATAGCAGTACATGACCTGCCTAGTACACTTGCTCCAGAAATGGGACCTGCTAATTACGGACACTGTTTTTTTTTTTTTTTTTGTTAACTGATCCTGAGACAATCTTGACTCATGATGACCATGTGGATGCGATAGTGCCAAGACTCTCTAACCTCCACTGCTCTGCTTAGCACCTGTAAGTTTATACCCGTGACTTCCTTAATACAGTCCATCCATCTAGCATGCATCCTTCTTCTCTTTCTATTTTCGTCCACATTTGTTGCATTATTGTTTTTTCCAATGAGTCGTGCAGTCTCATGTTGTGGCCAAGTATGACAGCATCAGTTTTGTCATCTTGGCTTCTAGGCACATTTCTGGCTTGATCTGTTCTAGGGCCCATTTGTTTTTTTGTCTTTTTGGCTGGGATCCTTAGCACTCTTCTCGAGCACTACATCTCAAATGAATTGATTTTCTTCCTATCCACTTTCTTAACTGTGCAGTTCTCACATCCATACATGTTAGCAGGGAATACAATGGCTTGTACAATTCTAGCTTTTGTACTCAGTTGTATATTTTTAGTCTTTAGGATCTTTTCTACTTCTTTCATAGCTGCCGTAGTCATTCTTAGTCTTTTGATTTCTTGACGGCAGTTCTTGTTCTGGTCAATGTTTGATCCCAGGTATGAGAACTCTTTTACTATTTCTATTTCCTCTTTGTGTCAGTTGAACAGTGTAGCTATGAAGATATAAGATGTTTTGTGCTTATCAAAATAAAATGTATATATACTTGGATGTTTGTTCCTGCCAAAACAGAAAGTCCACCTGTCTAAAAATATGAATACAGTTTAATCTGTTAATGAAGGGAGTTCTAGAGCGTAGGAACAGCTTCTGAGAAGTCACTCTTCTGTATTCTCACCAAATATACCTGTGAGGGTTTTAGGACAGAGAGAAAGGTCTCCCCAAAAGATTTCAAGACAGGGTCAAGTTCAGATAGGGAGATAGTCTTTCAGATAGTCTGGACCTGAGTCACATAGGGCTTTGTATTCACAACAGCCCTTTGAATTATACCCAGATACAGGTTGGCAGCCAGTGGAGATGTTCCAACAAGGGAATTATGTACTGCCTGTAGCCAGACCTGGCTAACAATCTCAATGCAGCTCTTTGGACCAGCTGAAATTTTTGAACAGACTTACTATTAGGTTGGCATCAAATTTCAGGGGAAACCTGGAAGCCTGAGGAGAAATGGTGGTGGTGGGATATAATATCATTTCAGCTGACCCCGAACTCCTGATGTTTGGGGGGCTGTAAGCTGTTGCTTCCAAAACAGTTCTGTAGGGATCTTGGACAAAGGCAGTACAGTTGGCCCTCTGTATCAGCAGATTCTTCATCCTTGGATTCAACTATCCATAGCTTGAAAATATTAGAAAAATATATCAATTCCAAAAATGATTTTGCCATTTTGTATAAGGCACATCATTTCAATATGCCATTGTATTTAACGGCACTTGAGCATCCATGGATTTTGCCACCCACAAAGAGTCCTGAAACCAAATCCCACCAGATACCAAGGGACCATTGTAATACTGAACTAAATTATTCTTCTGCCCATAACAGCCCCCCCCCCCCCGAGAAAACATGTTTTCTTTATTGGCAAATTGTAAAATTGTCTGCCTCTGTGTATGTTGGAGGGAAATATGGCACTGAAGGTGAAAGTGCTGACACAACATTAACACCACAACTGCCATTTACTTTAACACAGCTTTTCAATTACTTATGTTGCTATTGTTATCATTTTTAAACACTGATTATTTTTTTCAACTGGTTTCTGATGGGCAGTTTTATACTATACTCTACAATTCGCCAGGGTCTTCATACAAATTAATTAGGCTATTCATAGGAATTGCTTAGGTCTAGAAAACTGACACAGTTCATTACAGCTGTGTAAGAACATCTCCACTGCAAACTGCAACTTACAGCATCCATTGGAAAAACAGCATTAATAGCAATGTAATGGACAGATTTAAATCATGTGCAGATGCTTGTCTATAAATCAAAGAGACTCAAGGCTTTATTTTCATCTCACAGCATTTTTCTTTTCCATTGGAGCTAATTTCATGGATTTTAGTGCATTGATTCAGGGCCTTTTGATTTTAAGTGATGTCAATTAATATTTATAGATCAACAAAAGTCCAAAGCTAGAAGCCCAATCAAAAACAATCAGATTGTCATTACGATCTGAATTTCTATTCTTTAGGGCTACTTAACAGCTGAAGCTGTTATCTGAAACAAACTGATGGGAGATTCTTTTATTGAGATCCTTTGAAGGCCAGGAATGAATGCAATGTTCAGTACATAACTCACTTGGGTAGCTGTTTAAGCACCAGTGTCTTAGTTGCACCCATTAGGAATGGAAATAATATTCAAGCATTAAACAATAGATGGAAAACATGTTTTTGGGTGTCTAGAAACCATGATGAGAAGAATCCTGGATTGATGAGAACCTTTGCAGTTCAGGACTTATTACAGTGGAGCCTCCGCATACGTGGTCTTTTTATAGGCGGCTTTGAGCATAGGCGCTCAAAGCCACCGGCGCGCGCGGGGCGGAAGGGGCGGCGCATCCCATTCAATTGAATGGGCGCGCGCACCCATTGTGCCTCGCGCGCCGCCGTGCACGAGCCCCATTGGAAACAATGGGGCTCGAGCATAGGCAGATTTTTTTATACGCGGAGGGATCCGGAACGGATCCCCAGCGTATAATAAGGTTCCACTGTATGCACAAAATTTGCATGTGATTGCTTTGCATGGAAAACAGAATTTTTTTGTGTAATAAACAGCTTTTACAGTGCAGAAAAATAGTAATTCTTAGCAGGAACATTATTTTCTGAGGAGGAAATGCTGTTTCCTGTATGGAAGAAGTTATAACTTGATACATGTTGTGGGCAAAAGGCACATGTGGTTGATGTGCACAAAAATAATTTTCTACACTTGAGACAGATTTTTTTAGTACCAAAAAAAGTATTTCTGAGTGGAGTATTATTTTCTGTGAAGATAACTCTGTTTTCTGTGCAGAAAATATCATTTTCTATGCAAAACAGCCACATGCAAATTTTATATATACTAAGTCCTGAATTGTGAAGAGGCTTCCAAAGCTGCATACTTTTGAAGGTTTTCTTGCAGTAGAAATGAAATTGCTAAAAATTCACAATTTTCTTCATATAGCTTCACCCCCACATATTCTGCAAACTGCCAAAGAAAAAAAGCTATAATTATTTATTTAGTCAAGAAGCTCTCCTTTATTATTTCTGGTAATCAGCTGGGAAAAATCCCATGATAGGTTTGCCTTAGGGTCACCATAAATCAGAAACAACTTGAAAGGCACACGGCCACAACAAAATCAGTTGGATGAAAATCTGTTTTACAGACGAGGAGCACTTGCAGGAAAGAGTACTTTATTTTTATATAAAAATAATTTTTATTAGATGATTTTTAAAAGGAGATCACAAGGAAGATTCCACTTAATTTTTATTGCTAAACATTAGTCACTCCAGCCTATATGTCACCTGAGTTTATACTGTATTTTGACAACCATTAATCTATCTCTTTTAGGCTATGGATATACATTTACTTGCTTAGAGTAAATTTACACATAGGCAGAAAAGTGGTGGTTGCTCTACTTCATCTTTCTGATGACAAGCAACTTTTCATAACTAATTGTCCTATCTGTCAATGTGCTTCTTTAGTGTGCAATATAGAATGCATTGAGGTTGTCTCTCCGATCCCAGTGAATCAAATGACACAGTGAAGGTATCAAAGAAATAGATAAAAATGTACCATCCAAGCATGTACTATTCTGTATAAAACATTTTTTTAAAAGGTTAGCTGCTTGTATAAAAGATCTTGTATGTATATATGACACCATCAGGATTCCAGTTGTAGCACTGGATACTCCTTTACAAAAGCAGTTGGTATTACTAGGGATCCTGGTGAAATCTGCCACACAGTCCACTGGCATTGGATTCTCCTTGTTCCAAAAGGAGCAGAATCTTCATGATGCCAAACTCCCTTTTCTTAACAGGATCTTTGGCCAGGTAGGAAGGATCTGCAGCCCTTGAAACTTATGGAGATGTTTACATGTGCACCTGTGGAAAATATAGGTTGGAACCCTGTTGATGTCATACATCTGTGTAAGTTTCTTTACACATATGTTGTAAGCCGCTGGGAGAAATCATCTGTGGATATGGGGCTGGGTGTTATCAGTATGCTGAAGACATCCAAATATATTTCTCCATGTCCTGGTCATCAGCGACAACGACAGATGGCATCTCTCCCCTCAACCAGTTTCTTCAGGCAGTAATGGATTGGATGAGGGAAAACAAGCTCAAGTTGAATCCAGACAAAACGGAGGTACTTATGATAGGGGCCCCGAAACCAGATACTGGGCTGCAACCTCCAGTCCTAGAGGGGCTCACGGTCTCCTTGTTCACAGTCTGGGGGTGCTTTTTGACCCGTCACTTCAGATGAGGAATCAGGTGAAAGCGACGGTCAAGAGCGCCTGTTATCAGCTTCAGCTGATACTCCAGCTGCGCCCTTTCCTGGAACGGGGTGACCTTGAAAAAGTAGTACATGCGCTGGTAACCTCAAGACTTGATTTTTGCAAAGCACTGTACATGGAGCTACCCTTGTACCTAGTCCGGAAACTTCAGTTGGTACAGAATATGGCAGGCAGGTTGGTCACAGGAACAGCAAGGAGTGACCATATAACACCAATATTGAAGTCACTCCACTGGCTGCCTATCAGTTTCCGGGCACAGTACAAGGTGTTGGTTATCACCTTGAAAGCCCTACATGGCTTGGGCCCAACCTATCTAAGGGATCGCCTGCTTCCATACAATCCGCCCTGTACACTCAGGTCCTCTGGGAGGAATTTACTACAGCCCTTAAAGACCAGGTTGACGGCGACCTCCCAGAGGACATTTTCTGTAGCCGCTCCTAACTTATGGAATGGCCTGCCAGACGAGATCCATCAACGAGAGCTTTAAAAAAGCCATTAAGACGGATCTCTTCCGGCAGGCCTTCCCAGAATAAAATACTTGGCCATGAATAAGACTTTCCATCTAGCGAACTCTGCCCATGATGATCCTTATTTGGATTATTTGGATTTTAGTATGTAGTTTTTAATCTTATACTATTTAATCTTGTTTAAAGGGGGGCACTTATATGGATGTATGTTATGTGTATATGGATGTTTTTTAACTTGTTGAACGCTGCTTTGATTGCCTGACAAAAAGTGGGATAGAAATAAATTATTATTATTATATTATTAATAATATAATATAATATTAATAATAATATATATAATAAATAATATAATATTATTTATATTATTATTATTATTCTCCAGACTAAACAAAACCAGCTCCCTAAGTCACTCTTCATAGGCATGGTTTCCAGAACTTTCACCACTTTGGTCATAATTCTTTGGACACACTCCAACTTCTCAACATGCTTTTTGAATTATTGTGTGGAGAACTGGACACAGTATTCCAGGTGATGCCTGACCAAAGCAGAATAGCGTGGGACTATTACTTCCCTTGATCTAGACACTATACTTCTATTGATGCAGTCTAAAATCACATTGGCCTTTTTACCTGCTGCACACTGTTGATTCTTGTTCAACCTGTGGTCTACTAGGACTCTTAGATCCCTTTCACATGTTGTCCCCCATCCTATATCTGTGGATTTCATTTTTTCACCCTATGTGTAGTACCTTACATTTTTCACCCTTCAGCCATTGATTCAGTGGGTTTACTATAGTTGGGAATAATCAACTGTGTTGCAGGCAAGCAACTGCTCTTGTTTGGATGGTGTGCAATTTATTTACTTGTGCTATCAATGTAGCACTTTTTTCACTGGCATTGCAAAAGTAACTATTGGGCATTCCCCACAGCACAATGGGACAATAAGTAGGCACACTGGCAGAATGCCAGTATGCAGTAGAAGAATGGTACATTACCCGTGAACAGGAATGTAAATTGACACTATGCAAGAATACTGTTTGAACCCAAATTACATTTCTTTTAAAAATGATGGCTGATGGTGATGATGGTGGATATGTAAAGGCAAGAGAAGGCACTAGAAGCTCATTTTTGCATGTATCAGTTGAGTATAAATAAATTAATATTAGCATAGTTTGTAGAAAAATTGATATTATTTTGCAAAATATTTTCAGCTTAAAACCCACTAGCATAAGGAGGAAAAATCCAAGGAGAGTGATCTGAGGGTAGCAGGGTGGATGAGAGAACCTGACCTACTGAAATACATGGAGGGTGAATTATGTTTGCTTTGTACATCACTTCCTATGACCTCATGATGCTAGGTAACCAGCCTGTTAATTGAAAGTGAGGGCAAGAGAGCACATGGTTAATTAAGAGGCAACTGTGATTTTCAAGAATTGCCAGCGGAAAATTGTTTTTAAAAGGTGATATTTTTAAAACTGCCAAACATGTTCAGCACAGTTCTCCTACAGACTCTAAGTGAAAGGTTAGCAAAAGGCAGTAATAGTGTTGTCACTAGTTAAGAAAGATTGAAAAACACTGTGAAAGGGTTATAAAATGTTAATTTATAATAAAGAACTGGCATGTTATTCACTACAGCTCTTTTTCACATAATGTTCCTGCTATCCCTGTGGCAGTGAGAAAGCTGTCTATGGTAGTTTTAAAAATAAATAGTCTAAAGTTTAGCTAGTATTTAATATTTGTACAGTCCACAATCAGGTGGTGAAAATCCTCATTAGATTGAATTATTATTATTATTATTATTATTATTATTATTATTATTATTATTTATTTATTTATATAGCGCTGTAGATTTGCATCTATATTGCATGTATATTGAAGAAGACCTAACTAAATCAGGATTCTTGTGTGTGTGTGTGTGTGTGTGTGTATGTGTGTGTGTGTGTGTGTGTGTGTGTGTGTAAATAACGTATAAATATATATAATATATATTATAATTATAATATATAAAATTTGAAAGTTACAATACTTGAAATTCTTTATTACAGTCGAAGAACAGCATCAATATAAGATATAACATAGGAAAATAAAATAATACACATAAAAAGATGGATATATTATAATAATAGTGACCGATGTGGTTGAAACTGGGAATTTAACCCATCTTTTGGTACCCACTTCTTCTAATGTATATGTTTTAATGCATATTTCCTATTGCACACATTTTAACGCATTTCTCTCCTTCAACTAAAGTGAATCTGTATGCCTATTTCAAATGATAACTTTTGTAAGCATGCTCATTTACTTGCATATAATTCTACATGGAATTGGCCATAGTTTGGCCATGGAAACCCACTGGCTGAACTTTGGCCAGTTACACTCTGTTAGCCTTGGAGGAAGGCAAAGGCACATCTTCTCTGAACAAATCTTGCCAAAAAAACTTGATGATAGGATTGCCATAGGGTTGCCATAAGTCAGAAAACAACTTGAAGGCACATAAGTAATAATAAGACCCACTCCCCAGAACTTGATGTTTGTGAAGGGATCATATAGCACCTTTGAGACTAACTGAGAGAAACAAGAAAAAACACACACATAGGGTTCCCTATGAATGAGAACCCTCCAAGAATCTCAGGCCCTGTTCAGACAGGCCATTAAGACCGGCTTGGGGACAGAGTCGGGACATGGCATCCAGATGCCACATGCCCCAACTCAGCCTCTAGGGTAGCCATGATGCCACTCCACATGGCATGTGGCATCATGGAGCTCCTCTGGCACTGCATCCATATGACACACCACTGAAGGAGCACCACATAGCCATGACAATGCAGCTATGACATCCTTTCAAGGGTGCTTTTGCTGTTCCTTTTTGCACCCTCGAAAGGCCAGATCAGGGCTGCATCTTGTGGTTGCTGCGTCTCTGATCTGGCACAAAAAGTGGCAGTCTGTAGAGCCCCTCAGCCACCAGCATACAACAACAAAAGCAAAAGGGTTGGACATATAACATTAAGTACCAAAGTAACAATGATCTCTGCCATAGTATTTACAATTTCTGTGGATGGTTGTGAAAGCCAGACAGTGAAGAAAACTGACAAGAACATCTTTTGGATTTTAATACCAGAGAAGGGTTCCACAGATGCCATGGACTGCCAAAACATTAAATGAATGAGTCCAATACAGTCTTGCCAGGTTTTCAAAATAGCTATAAGAGACAGTTGAAATTTCAGACAAGTAGGGTTGACAATCAGGAAGTAGGTACTAACAAGTTTGTGCTCTGCTTAAATATCAAATACTGAAAGTACTGATCTCAGTTAACCTAGGCATGTATTTCTTTGCAGAATTAACAGGTAATCCATATCCATCTACTGATTCACACATTTCTGTCACACATTTGGAGCCCACAGCCCAAAATACAGGCTTGCTTTTGGCATCTCATTCAGTCTATATAAAAGGAAAACTTTTCCAACCATCAAATAGGAGATATCTCTTATAATAAGGGACATGCCTGCCCTATATAAGATACATAGCAACCACAAACTACCAGCCCATCTCACCTGTCTTCCTAATTCTGGAAACGTTTTCAGCACCTTTGAAGCCAGCTCTGTTTTGCCCCCTTCTGAGGCAGACATATACATAAAACTGCCTGAATCCTAGATGACCTGTTAGGTTATGTAATTTGTATATATCTAGCTATGTAGCAGAGACACTAAGAAGTCTCTTTACTGAATTGTAAAGATGTGTAATGGGACACCAGCAAGAGCACCTGATGCAAACTGAGACTGATGTGCATCAGTGAACAATGCACATCGGTGTGAAATACACATCAACACATGATTTACATTGGTGCACTGGTACACAATATACATCACTGCTAGGGTTGCCATTTGTCCTGGAAAACCTGGAAATTCAAAGACTGAAGGGACTAAAAATGTCCCAGCTGACTGGGCCAGTTGAAGCAGTAAATCTCAGATTTCTTTCATGAGAGGTGTAGCATTTCACCTTACTCTTCCATTTCCTTCCCCTTTTCTGCAACAGGCCCACAAGGTGGGAACGGAAAAGAGGCAAGCCCTTGTTTTGTGTGGTGATTATATTGGCGTCTAGAGCCCAGGACTAGGCAGTAGGGTGAAACTTTATTTCCAAACAGCTTCAGAGTAAAGGGAGTCCCTTTACTCTCTGGAGCTGCTTGGAAGCCTTCCTCTCTTTACAACAGCTAGGGGAAAAAGAAGAAAAAAAGAACTCTGACAACTCTTAGCTTGGTACTGTATTCAGGGGTAGCTGTATTGGTTATATAGCAAAGTACAATAACATGCAAAATCCACATAACAGTAATACCTTTATTCAAACAATCAAAATGCACAAAATAAATTCTGAAGTTTAAACTTATTGATAGAAAAAATGCAATGATGCATGATTATGCATGATTAATTTGCAAAATCATGTGCATATTAATGATGATAAAAATATGCATAATCTGCAAATTAGATACCCAAATAGACAGGACTGGAATATGGCAACCCCAAATCACTATGGAATGTTCATCAGTGTGAAATACATATCACTGCACCATGCACATCAGTATGCCCTGTGCATTGAACTGATGTCCGTTGTGCAGTAATGATGTGCATTGTGGACCCCTTTGCCAGTTCTGCTACATAGTAGCATAACAGCTGCCCTGGATACAGGCATTACCCAACTGCAATTCTAATTTCTGCAGATGTTAGTCCAATCATGAAAACGTAAGGCCCCCTCAACAGGATTCTGGCTAACATTTGTTAAATGAAAACAACAACAATCAGATTGAAGGACTGTAGTATTATCACTTTTCCTTGCAGGAATGAAGAGAGCTTGAATATGTCAGATCATCAGTTGCAAACAGATTGCTATGAACTACACATAATCTCCAGCAGTGTGAACGCAGTAAATGTGTGTTCAGACTTCCTGTTCTACTTTGCCCAGTTTGTTTTGTTCTGTTTATATAGGCAGCGGAAAATGACTCAGTTTGTGGTCTATAGCCAGCAATTAACACCACATAACAGCTGCTAAATGGGGTAATCGCCTGTTGTTATCCTCATGGAATTTAATTCAAATGTTAATTGCTCTCCATGCACTGCTCATAAACCCATAGAAATACCAGGTACGATGTGATGGAGATAGTTTGGTGTGAAACAGGAAGAAATTTTTTGGCTCAGCCTATAGGTAGTTTGATTATTGGCAGAGATTTTGATACTGGGTAAACCAGAAACATGGATGAAATAGGAAATACAGGAGTAGAGCTCTCATTGGACACATGCCTCTGTTTTCTATAGGGACACTGGCCTATGCATTTTTAAAATTTATACTTCCAAGTTATTTTTACTTAAAAAAAAAAACACCTCTGCACGTTGATGAAGTGGCTTACAGAAAAATAAACTTTAAATATATTGGCCAGAATTTTGCATCTAGTTAGTTATGTGAGAGCCAGTGTGACGAAGTGGTTTGAGTGTTGGACTATGACTCTGGAAACCAGGGTTCAATTCCCAGCTTGGTCATGAAACCCACTGGGTGACCTTGGGCAAGTCATATGCTTTCCGCCTCAGAGGAAGGCAATGGCAAACCTTGTCTGAACAAATCTTTCCAAGAAAGCCCTGTAATAGATTTGCCTGAGAGTCTCCATAGGTTAGAAACGACTTGAAGGCACACAACCACCATCATAGTTACTTATGTATGTGTACCTAGGTAGCATTTCTCTAAGTAGCTGACCCCAACAACCTACTTTAGTGGGCAGCAGCTGGACTGGGCAAAGGAGGTCTGTTCAGCTGGCAATCAAGGTACGTTAAGGTGACATTTCCACCTCCTCCTGTCCACCAGTGAGTCTGACATAATTAGAATTAGGAGCCCTGTTCCATGTCCTTGGACCTGCCCTGCTGGCTGGTGCGAATAGAGGTGGAAGCATCATCCCCTGCACAGCTGCACCCCAACAGCCAGCTGAATGGGCCACCTTCACCCATCAGTCCGCTATCTGGTGAAGTAGGTTTGGGAAACTATGTATGTCCAGGGTGACCAGTTGCCATAACCACAAAGGAGGCTGAGACACCACAAAATGTAGGACATTCAAGAAAAATGTAGGGGATCACCACAAAAAAGCTAAAAATACTAATATAAATATAAATTCATTTCATATTCATTTATAGCTATATTACATATACTGTATTTTATTATGTATTCAACCATATTTTTTCTGATGAATTTATTTTTATTAAAATGCCTTGTTGGTTTGCTATACAGAGGCAGCCCTCCACAATTAGAGTTGCTCTGGGAGGCCTAGAGATTACTAGAGAAAACTAAAGAAAGCACTTCTCTAGCCATTTGTAGGCCCTCCCGTGTGATTCTGTGGTCAACATCTGGCAAATATTGATCACAGAGTTGTACCGGAAGACCTAGAGATTCCTAGAGAGGTGTTCTCTGAGGTTAAAAAAAAGTGTCTTTTTATTTGTGGTTTTTCCACATTCATGGGGGTCCTGTGCCTCCAACTTCTAGAACTCTGAGCCAAACAAAGGCTTAAAATTATACTTCATTTGCCACAAGCCCTTGACTGTATCAGCATTTAGATTATTCAATTCATTGTAGTTTTCCCATTTGCTCTCTCATCCTTCCTGCTTCTTCCCCAACCCACGCTGTATACTTTCCTGCCCTTCCCCTTGATGCTGCTGATCTGCTCCAACAACCCAGATCCTCCTTTCCTTTCCCCACCTCCATCTGAAAACAAACAAACAAAACCACAATATGATCAGTGACAATCTTCTCTGCAGCTTGCACTAACAAGCTCTTTGCAGCAGCCAGGGGAGTAATAAACCTGTTGAGCTACTGTTTGCTTGCCTGCTGGGATGACACAAGGACAGGTTTTATGGCTTAGAACAGAGGACATTCTGCAGTTCCTCCTGGACTCCTGGACATAAGGTTGAAATGTAAGACACATCTGTGAAAAGGGAAGAGGAAGAGGAGGAGGAGGAAGGCTCAGCACAAGGTGTGGCACAAGGCGGAAGGAGGAAGAGAAGGAGGAGGAAAGGCGCAGCATGGTGCAAGGTGAGAGGAAAAGGCAGAAGAAGGTGCAGCATGGTGCGAGGTGGGAGGACGAGGACGAGGAAGGTGGGGTAAGGCAAGGCGAAGTGAAGAGGGAGAAGGAGGAGAAAGAAGAAGAAGGCGTGGCACAGCATGAGGCAGAGGGAAGAAGAAGAGGAAGAAGAGGAGGAGAAAGGAGGAGGAGTAGAAAAACGCAGTGGGGAGGGAGAGGAGGAGGAGGAGGAGACAGCTCCTCCAAAGTGCCACTGTCTTCAATGGTGGCATGGCCGCATGGAATGGATAGTATTTTGTAACCAACATTGAATTCCAGAGTTCACATTAAAAAAAAAATCCCATGCAGTCACACTGAATACTTGGGATAATGTTTCATCTCAAGTTGTGTTGACATATAATAAAATGCCAGAGCAATAACAGGATATCTCCATTCCTTATGCTAAGGAGATGATGGTGCATTCCATGTAAATCATTCTAACAATCACAACTTCATTCAAAAAACCCTTGAAATGAAAAGTACACAGTGGGATGAGAGTGGGATGGGGGCTGTAATGTGGTTTCCAATTAATAAAACTGGAAGGGGGAAAGTAATGTTGTATATGATTGTTCTGCAAACATATTAATGCAAACATTTATTTCCCTTTAGGCCTCAGCTAGTCCTTTGCCACTTATAAATTAATCATAAGCTAATTAAAAGAGCATAAATTGGGAACATTTGTAAATCCAGATGGGACTCACTGTTGACCTGTCCACCAGGCAGGAGGGATTATAAATGACTTTGATTTTCCATTTCTATTGTTATTGCCGCATACTCATTAACAACTGTAAAAATGCTATATATCTTAGAGAAAAAAAAAAACAAGTTATTTTCTCTTTTTTAAAGTGAATAAAATCAAATTTTGCTATTAAATATGCTATATTCTTGATGGATAGAAAAGGCAGTGCTTGGAAGAGTTACCTTTTTAGACTTTACAATCCAAAACCCCCCAGTGGCTATGCTGGTTGGAGGATTCTGAGAGCTATAGTTACCCAGAACTGTAGCCTCTCCAAATGTATAGTTTTTAAAAAAGAATTTTCCAGTCCTAAAGAAGACAGATTCATCAAAGCTTGGAAGGATTGGTTGTTTTGGAAGAGGGTGAGCTGCAATGGAGACATCCTACCCTTCAGTCTGGTCCAGGGCTGACCCAAGGTATTTTGTTGCTATTGGACTATTGGTTGCTTGCCCCTGAAGCATACTAGGAAATAGTGGGATTCCCATTTTAATAAAATATAATATCCTTGTGTTGCTGACCTTTTTGTCTAACATAAGTCAAAACTGAGATGTAGGATCCCTCCCTTGGGAGCATAATACTGCCTATGAGAACTTTGCTGGCACTAGAGTATAAGCAGATGGTACAAAAGACTTTTTCTGTTGACTTTTCTCTCATGCCCTAGTCCGGAGGCACCTTGCATGGAATGCTGAATCAGTGCTCACTATTAATGTTCCTCCAGAAGACTCTTAATTCTGTAATAATTACTTTGTAAGAGCCCAGGTTTACAATAAAGTAAAATTCATACAGCAGAACAAATCTAATGACTAGAAATGTTTGGTTCCCCTGGTCTCATTATTATTACACAGGGGGTTGACAATAAAACCAGTGATGCTTTGAATTGTCCTTCTCTGAGAATCTCAAAGAAAGTCTGTTTTACACTTGTCGGTATTTTGTTAATCAAAGGCAAGATGACAAATGATCAAAATCCATGGACCATTTTTCTACATCCCACCCCAACAAAAGACATCTCTGTGCAATTGGCTCTGACTGATTGATTACAAAGGGAAATGTAACTTGATGGAGGAGACGTTATGTTGTGATATAGCAGATGCTTTGCATGCCAAAGATTTGTGGTTTCATCCCTAGCATTTTCAGTTGAAGTAGGGTGGGAGGGAGGGAGATCTATGGTTCTCCAAATGTTTAGACCCTGACTCCTATCAGTCCTGGCCAGCATGAAAATGGTAAAGGACAAGTTAGAGATGAACTGCATCAGATGCTAGGGGAGAGGTTCCCTGTCTCTGAATTAAAAGCTATGAGATGACAATGCCCCTTCAGCTGCCACCAGTAAAACTAGGCAATACTAGGCTAGTTGGACAGCAAGGTTAACTTTGTTACAGGTGGTGAAGAGGTTCTATTATTATCCAAATAAAGGTGAGGGGCACTGGGGGGTCCCCAGCAACTTCTTGTTTCTGCTCTACATTAGTCTGTTATTTGTTATAATGTACCTTCATGTTGACTCTGAGGGCTTGTTTACATGTGTGATTTACCCTAAATTCCTCCTGGCCTTGCTAAGTCCTGTTATATGCTGCAGGGCCAAAACCCTGAATTGTGTCCAGACTATCTTCATGATGCCTGCATCCAATTAAGACCTTCACCCCCTCCCCCAACCCACATTTAAATAACCCACCTTTTGCTGTGGTTTCCAGCACTCTTAGCAGTGATGACAGTGGCTGCCTTCTTGTGAGGTCCCTGTAAGCTGCCTGCCACCACAGCTGCAGGTCAGAATAAGATGCCCAGTATTGATAGCATGGCTGGGTGCCTTGTTCTGACCTTAGTAGAACTGCTGGCAACAAATGCAGGACACACAGAAAGGCAGCAGCTCATTCTGTGCTGTGAGCATGGAAAATCCACAGCAAAAGAGAGCAGGTAAGGGTTGAATTTTGTGGGAATTTGGAGCCAGAATACTCCAGGAGCAAGTGGGTCTACACTTGCTAGAATAGACAAGAATGGATTTGCTAGACTAGCCCTAGAATAGCAAGTGCACACATACACACACACACACTGATTTATGGCAATCTTATCCTAGGGTCAGACTTATTCAGAGGACATTTGGCATTGCTGTCATCTTCAGCTGGGAGAGTGTGACTTGGGTTTATAAAGCCCAAGCAAAGAAATAAATAACTTTTAAGGCAAATCATGCCATAACTCACCCTTGAAGTCAAGATGAGGAAAATGAAACTGTTGTACTTTAGACATCTTATGAGAAGACATGACTCACTAAAAAGACAATAATGCTTGGTAAGCTGGAAGGCAGTAGGAAAAGATGGACACCACATTACGGGTGGATAGACTCAGTCCAGGAATTTGCAGCCCTGAGTTTGCAAAACCTGAACAGGGCTGTTGATAACAGCCCTGTAGGGTGACTTGGAGGCAGTGGTACCACTAGTGTTGGTGTCACCCAGTATGGTAACTTATACCATAACTCACCCTAGAAGTCAAGATGAGTAAAATGAAACTGTTGTACTTTAGACATATCACGCCATACAGAATCCTTAGTAATGTCTTTTGTACTATGTGCTACTAATAAATCATAATTCTCATATGTCACTGAATGTAATGGTAATATGTGAAGTCGAAGACTTTCATGGCTGGCATCCATAGTTTTTTTGTGGGTTTTTCAGTCTATGTGGCCATGTTCTAGAAGAGTTGCTTCCTAACATTTCATTGGCATCTGTGGCTAGAGTCTTCTCTGAAGATGCCAGTCAAAGATGCTGGCAAAACCTCAGGAATAAACTCTTCTAGAACATGACCACATAGACCAAAAACCCACAAAAAACCTATAGTAATGGTAATAGTTGTGGCACAAACAACTGGTACAATTAAAATTATAGTTTTAAATTACAATAGCATATGCCTAAATTTATTTACATATACATAGTTTCATGTGCTTAAAGTGAAAATTTGGTAAAATTTGATGTATTACTCACACCATCTCTTCAGCATTTTAATGGGACAAAGGTAAATGCCACAGCCTGTTTCTGCCAAAAAGCAGGTGTTTGAGGAGCAGTGGTGTCACCCCCTCTTAGGGTGTCACCTGTTGCAGTGTGAATTCCCCCGCCTGCACCTCCGTAGTGACACCACTGCTTAGTGACACCACTCTTATTCATAGTAGAAGTTAGTTTAATGGCAATTAACAAAAACTACAAATAAATAATCTACTGCATAAGGCGTAACCAGAACAGTACATAGTGCTATGAAGGGAAGGTATGGGACATTATTTCTACGTATCACAAAGAGAGAGAAAACTCATCAGAGAGTTGGCATTGCCATTGATTTTCCTGTAACATCTCATTAGAATCTCATAATTACCAGTATTGGCCAGTGAGGATGGATCTGTATTCCTGTGTCTGTCATTCAGTCACTCATTGCCTGATTAGTCAGTACTTCAAATGAAAAATAACCTAATTGTGGTGATGAGCCATTTCTATTTGTGGTGGCTTTTACTTTTTAAGATGTGGGAATCAGTAGCTAGCTGTTACATGGCAGAAAATACAACAAAAATAATTCCCCACAGCTCAGTAATACAAACCAGTCTCTCTCGCTCTTTCTCTTATGTTAAATACATTGGAAGACAAATTGGAGTGCATTAAGAACTAGGGTGATTAATGCTGACAAGCATATGTAGCCATCTTGTTACTTTGGAAACGTATATTGGATTACATTAACTGAAGGATTTAAAGCTGGCAGTGCATTTATGGATCTGATACCAGGTAATGGGACAGACAAGAAAACAGAAGGAAACAAAGAAGATTAAAATGAGTGCACTGGAAAGGAGCTGGCATACTTTGGTATGCAGAATGCAGTCACTAGTTTTAACAGATGCTTGAAGGCTTTGTTGCAAATATCTAGTGTTATGCTATAGAATGTCCCAGTAAAGAGTTCTGTTCAGTTCCTGAAGTCTGTGAGGAACTCTGAGATTATTTTATTAACAGTGATGAGGAAATTATTGGCCTCTCCTTTCAGACTTCTACCAGACTGTTGCAATCCTAACAGTAATTATGCGTAGGGAAAAATGCTGGAAAACTAAAATTATGGGGAAATCTTAACATGGGGATTGTGTAGGTATGATAACATAAATACCTTGAAGATTCCTGATTTTGGCTGAATCTGCACTACTTGACATTGCTGTAATGGCCATGGGATAATGCTATTGAATCCTGGGATTTGTAATTTTATGGGATAATTGAGCTTCTCTGGAGATTATCACACTTGGGCCAATTCAGCAAGAATTGAAGTATTGGAATGTAATGTAACAGTTGTGCTGTAGTAATTGATATTTTCACACAGTCATGCAAGCACGCAATAATGGTCACATAAAAACCAAATAATACTGCAGTTGCATTTCACACACATCCATTAATGAAATATTACATTTCGACAGCCCACAGCCCTTTTCCAGCTCCCGAAGAAGCCTCATTATGCACTTCTTTTCTCCCTCCCTCTTTCTTGGTTCTCTTCCCCCCCCCCCCCCCCCTCCCCCCTTTCGGGTCTTAGGGGGGGCCCCCCCCCCTTTTTTTTTTTTTTTTTGGTGTGTGTGCTGTGGTTAACCCCTCTAATCTAGGCAGGGAGGCAGCCCCCCCACTCTGTGATGTTTATCACACTATACTCTTAAAGTGCTACTATTCCACTTTGTTCTCTGCCTGAGAATTCTAAATACCCCTCCTTAAAACTATCAATACCAGAATGCAACAGGAGGCAGCTAGAGGAGTCAAAGTGGAATGGTAGCACTTTAAGAGTACTGTATAGCGTGATAAACATCATTTCTGTTTGTGGTGGGGACCCTTGCAAGCCAAGCAGGGAGACCTCCCCCCACTGTGTGTGTGTGTGTTTCAGGGGACTCCTCTAAGCCAAGCAGGAGGTCCCCCCTGCTGCCACCTTCCTCCTTGCCTCTGCTGGGGTGGTTTACAACAACCCCCATGACCTGGCTCATTGCAGCCTGGCAAGGCAACCATGCTGGGTGGAGGGGGTAGAGTAGCCAGGCAGTTGCAATGACAGGAGTGGGGGGAGAGAAAGGAGAACAATTTTTGTTTGGTTTCTCCTCCTTGGCTCCCTCCCCTCCTTTCTTATTCCCAATCCTCCTTCCTGTGGAGCAATAGTGGTGATGGTGGTGATGGTAGGGCTTTGGACCCTGGAGACCCGAGGGCTGCGGAAATCTGAATGGGGGAGGCTCATATTTCCTTCCCCCCTCAGAGAATAATGGGGAGAGTGATGGAAATGGGGAATGAAAAAAGAGCCTCACTGTATCAGGGATGCATATTGATTGATTGATTGATTGATTGAAATTTTATTTATATACCGCCATTCCTATGATCACGGCGGTTTACAACAGAATAAGATACAATACAGTACAGGTTACAGAGTGCAATACAAATCACAGTTTAAAAGTTGAAATTAACAGCGAAAGTCCATCATAAAAACCATATACTACTATAGATAATTAAAATCCGTCATTAACCAATCAAAATAATACAACAATCTAAAAATACAATAAATAGTATACAGGAGCAAAACAGTCAGGACATGTGAGGGAAGGCTTGATGAAATAAATGAGTCTTAAGGTTTTTCTTAAATGACTCCAGGGAGGGGGCTAAGCGGAGCTCCTCAGGGAGAGCGTTCCAAGACTGTGGGGCCACCACAGAAAAGGCCCTTTGCGCAGTCACTGCGTATCTTGTCTTGGGAACACTAAAAAGTTCTTTCCCTCGTGACCTGAGAGTGCGGGGCGGATTGTATGGGGAGAGGCGGTCCTCCAAGTACTCTGGGCCCAAGCCATTTAGGGATTTATAGGTAACAACCAACACCTTGTATTGTGCCCGGAAGCGAATTGGCAGCCAGTGCAGATCTGCTAGTACAGGTGTTATGTGGCTACATATGTGTGTATGTATTCCAAACCCATGTTGCAGCATCAGGCTCCCTTCTCTTTCTCTCACCTCCATGACCGAGAAGATTAAATAAATTTTATTAAATAAATAAAATAAATGTATTGCTTTACCACATTATTTGTATCCAATGCAAACCAAACTGTGCCCCATACCTCACAGCAAGACTGAAATCCCCTCTGAAATTGATCCTAGCAATGTCCTTGGTTACTCCCCTAATAGTGCAAATGAAACATGATTAACTTTCACACCTTCATAATCACACCTCATTTGTGCTATTGGCAACCCATTCATGCCAGTTCCCCAAGAATGAGTTGTTGCAGGAGCATACCGGGTACTTCATGTGAGCAGTCCTGGATGAGTGCAATGTCATTTGAAAATCTGCAGAACGATTGCATGATTATGCCGGGAGCATCCCTTTTACTCCTGCTTCTTTTCCCCATCTGAAAATCTCCTCTGTCAGAGAGCATTATTGCCACAACAAACTACAAATCCCAGGATTCCATAGCATGGAGCAATAGTACTTAAAGTGGGTCAAACTGCATTATTTCTGCAGTACAGATTCAAACTCTGTCACTGTGGTTAATCCCTTTATTGCAACAGATTGCAACAATCGTACACCATCATTATTTTCATAGTGGCTGCAGCCAGTTGTTCTCTTGATGGCCAGCTTTCTTGACATAACACTCTCCTTGCTTAGTTAGGCTGGTTCTTGGGTAGCAGACATGTACTCTGCCTCTAGGGCTCTATCTATATGATGTATCCCTTGATCATTCAAGGTGTTTCTGATGGTGTTTAAAGTTTTAAATGGCTTGAGCTCTTTTGTGCCTCTCAGTATATATGTCTGCCTGAGGATTGATGTCTTCTGGAGGAACCTTTCTCTGTATATAGACTATGTCAGAACATGGTAGAGGGACTTCTCAGTTGTGGCATCACAGTTTTGTGGAATGAGCTCCCTTTAGGAGCCTAATTGGCACATATGTACCAAGTAAAAATATGGCTATTCATAGTAGCCTTGAGATGCCAACTGATTTCCTCCAGAATGTTTATGTGCATGACTTTAGAACTGCTTTGACATTTTAAACTTGTTCACTTGTTAAATTGTTTATTATCTCTTGAGATGGTTAAAAATATTAAAACAATAAAAACAGTTTAATCTGCTTAAATATATTTTACTTATATGCTGCCCTAAGAACTTGTGATATAGGGCAGGATATAAAATTTTAATATGTGTGTCTCTGTCTTTATATTTATGTGTGTGTGTGTGTGTGTGTGTGTGTGTGTGTGTGTGTTTTAAAACCCCGGCAGCTTATCAAACAATAAAACAAAACTTTATATTCTAGTAATATTTTCTCCCTGCTGCTGTTTGCTCTTCAGGAAATTCACAGTGGAAAACAGAGAGAAGAGATGGTCCCTCACTGATGCTTTGGAACAATTGTGTCTCCTGTTGGCTGGAAGGGATCTCCTCATTTCAGCATGATTCACACCCCACCCACCTAGGGAGACTCATCACCCCAAGTCGAAGCCCAGCCTTCGGTTTCTGTTTTCAGATCTTTACTGAAGTGTCAAAAATCAAAGAGTGTTGTACTGCAAAGCAGCAGAAGGCATTTGCTATCCTGCTTACCCCATCGTGGCCCTTAGCTTCTGCTCAAGGCATGCTAGAGAAACTTTAAAATATTTATCAAAGTTAGATTTGGATGGCGTTCAGGAAACTGTATCACCTGCTTGGTGAGCTTGGCACATAATTGAGAGGTATGAGCTCTGGGTGAGCTGATGAATCAAATGAAACATGGCAAGTCATCAACATTACACTAAAGGCACAGGAAGGCAGAGGGAAGGGTCGAACATTACTGGCTGTGAAGCCAATTCACCAATTTTACATTTCTAATTATTTCAATTTCCTGTGAAGACATACCACTGAAAAACATTAATATACATATTTGCAAAACTGCACATTTCTGCAATGCGCAGATGGTCATAGAGCAATAGATTCATAGAGTGGAAGAGACCACAAGGGCCATCCAGTGCAACCCCCCTGCTACGCAGGAAGACACAGTCCAAACACTTCTGACAGATGGCCATCCAGCCTGTGTTTAAAAACCTCCAAAGAAGGAGACTCCATCACACTCCTAGGCAGCGTGTTCCCAGCTCTTGCCATCAGGAAAGTCTTCTTAATATTTAGGTGAAATCACTTCTATGACTCCATTGCTGCATATCCTGGACTTTATCACATGGGGAAAATTGGGGGAAAGCACAATTTTCACTGGAAAATTGTGCAATCATGCTGAAGAAGTGAAGTCGAAGGCTTTCATGGATGGCATCCATAGTTTTTTGTGGGGTTTTCGGGCTATGTGGCCATGTTCTAGCAGAGTTTCTTCCTGATGTTTCGCCAGCATCTGTGGCTGGCATCTTCAGAGAATGTTTGCCTGGAAAGGACTTGGCTATATATATTGTGTAACCTGGAAAGGCAGGAGTGATTTGCATGTATATTGTTTGTTGCCATTAGCCTGCCATTAGCAACAAACAATATACGTGCAAATCACTCCTGCCTTTCCAAGTCACACAATATATATAGCCAAGTCCTTTCCAGGCAAACATTCTCTAAAGATGCCAGCCATAGATGCTGGCAAAATGTCAGGAAGAAACTCTGCTAGAACTTGCCCACATAGCCCCAAAAACCCACAAAAAACCATGTTAAAGATTTTCAAACAATGTTGCAATTAAAGGGGACTTATTCCAGCAATAACCAGGTAATAGCCAGCAACTAATCATTCACGGTGAAATCCCATGAAAGATTTGTTGCTGGTTATTACCAGGTTATTGCTGGGATAAGTCTCCTTTAATCTTAATGTGTGAGAAAATCTTCAGTGCAATTGTACAATTTTTACTGGATAATGTCTGTTTAAACCCCCGCTTTTCCCTCGATTTCCCCCATGTGATAAAGAAGATTTTCAGACCAATAGCACAGGTAAAATGCTGCTAAAATGTTTAGGAAGCAAATGTGTATGAAATCCTGATGTGCTTCTGAAAGCCTAAACGTCAGGAAATCGTTGGCTTACCTCCAGAGTCCCTGAATTGTTTGGGGAGCAGCAATTTCCTATTAATGGAAACTTTTCATTCATAAGAAATTGCTGCTCCCTGAATTATTCAGGGATGCTGGCAGCGAGCTGACAATTCCCTGACATTTAGGAAGCACATCGGGCTTTTAGACACATGCACTTCCTAAACGTTTTAGCAGCGTTTTACCAATGCTTAAGTGCTGGTCTGAAAATCTTCAAAGTCACTAGTCCCTGGAGCAACAAAAAACAGGCTTGTTCCATCCCCAATATGAAATCCTTTCAAATATTTAAACATGGCTGTCATGTCAACTCTTAACATTTTCTTCTCCAGGCTAAACATGCTCAGCTCCCTAAGTCACTCCTCATAGGGCATGGTTTCCAGAGCTTTCACCATTTTGGTCACCTACCTTAGGACATACTTCAGAGTATCAACATTCTTCTTGAATTGTGGTGCTCAGAACTGTACTGACTCGAGTAAACAATTATTTTAGCTTGGGAAAAAGTAATTGACTGAACTGGCCCATGTCTTGTCAGTTTTGTAGAGCTTAGTTTATATGTGAGGCCAAGCTTTATAATTTGCTTTTCTGCTAGGCACTAGCACAGCCACTTGGTTTCACGCAGAGCTTAGAAAGATTTATTATTATTATTATCATCATCATCATCATCATTATCATTATCATTATCATTATTATTAATGGACTACAACTTGCATATTTCCAGAGACACTACTTGTCTGGATTCTGAGAGTTAAAGGCTAAAAAAAGTGACTTTCAGACTGATTCCATTTTGAAAAAGTGCTGTGGCCAAATTCAAAGGGTTAGTCATGTCCACAGCCCTCTAAAGCAATGATGAAAAAGGCCATGGGATCTAGGAAACCTGTATGAGAACAGTCCTTTTCATGCTCCTAAATGCAGAAGGCGCCATGAGAAATGTCCCTAAATAAAAACTGTTGGATATATCATTTTTAATGGATGCATGCATTAATGTCGCTGGCATGGAAAATATTCTAAAGACACAGTAGCTCCTATATCTTTAGTTTTAAAAATATGATCACCTAGAGACTGAAGCACCAGTTTTTCCACTGACTGCTGTAACTGTGTTCTGGTCACACCTGAGGTTCCTGTTCTTATTTTACATTAAAAAAGCACATTGCATGATTTCAGCCATAGTGTGACAATACGTTTTGTGTGTGTGTGTGTGTGTGTGCATGTGTGCATGCTTTTATATGGTGTGTATTTAGTGTTTTCTTTTTATAGTCCAGAAAATTTTTGTTTCCAAGCTCAGGTTCTATGGCAATAGAACCAGTGGCCATCTGAATACATGTCAAAACATCTAATTTCCACTGGAGGTTACCTGTTTTCATTCAGAAAGTCAGTTTGCTCTCTTTCCATCTCTTCTCCTGTTATAAGAACACAGTTCTGCTGGGTTACATCAAAGGTTGAACATGTTGCACAGGAGTCAACCAAAAAGATATATGTTGATATATATGGCCTCCCAGATGTTGACTGTCAACCCCTACCAGTCTAGTCATTAAGGCCAATTGCCAATTACAATAGGAGCTGGAATCCAACATTTCTGAAGGGCCATACATTCCCGCCACTGCTATTGGAAGCCCACAATCAGGGCTATTCCTGTCTTTTTCTCCTGGAAGAAAGCATGGACCCTGAAGCTGTAATGGAAAGTAGGAATGATAGATGTTTTCAACCAAAGTTTTTTTTCCCATTCCATTGCTGCATCAGTCCACATTTTTTTAAAAAAAAAAAGGCTCTAAGAAAATTTGTGTTTCCATATGTAATTTTGAACAGATAAAAAGTGATATGTGTTGTGGTACAAATTTTCTCCTAAAATATGCAAACTTATTCACAAACATGTTTCTTGAACATGTGCCTGTTTGGTTCATAATATCCTGTAATGTACACAACTTTGTATGCATTTTTGATCATAGAACTGCACTGCAACATTCAAAGAAAGATAAAGAGTGAAGGCTAACCTCAGTTTGTATGGTAGTTTGGAAAATGTGGTTTGGTTAGGATTAAAATACGAACCAAATGAGTGTCCTCCATATTCCTATCTGCAACTAGCATTCAGTGTTTTAAGCCTATGAACACAGATTTCCACACAGCCATGATGACTAATAAGCATTTTTAGTCCATGAACTGGTCTAATTTTTATTTAAAAAGCTATCTCAGATACTAGCCAATTGCAGAATCTGGTTCACTCTGCCAAGCTAAGTGTCTGTTGCCAAGAGTGCTCAAATACTTGCAATACCACTGTTGTCCTTTTATAGGTCAACACAGAGTCTGGCAATAGATATTCTCTCATATTTCTAATAGCAAGTCCTGGAGGAACACAGATAAATCTGAAACAAAAACTGCCATCCAAAAGGTCTTTCCACTGCCAAACAGCTTGTTGCTGCTTGGATGTGGCGGCATTGAATTTTATGTAGTTTAAGCCCTTGGAGTCGATTATGGATCTGACATGCCAAACAGCATTATATCATCATTCTCTAGCTTCACAGAATTGGTAAAATCTATTAGGGTGGAGGACAGGACTTTTTTAGTAGTGGCATCTGTGTTCTGTATGGCATGAGTTTGGCCAATTTTCATGGATGAGTTTCTGCTTGTTCAATGTTGTCAGAGTGTGGTATATTTTGTTTGCTGGGTTGTTGTGATATATAGCACATTTAATGTTTGAGGTATATAAAAGAGTTATTTATAGGGGACAGATGAGTTATTTATAAAAGAGTTATTTATAGGGGACGGAGAATACTGATAACTGGGACTCAAGATGGAAACTGATAAAGTATCTGCCCATGTCCTTGCTTATTTTCCTACTGTACATTGGACATGTGGCTGCTCCAGAAATCTTAGTGAATCAAGGCACTGGCAAATAGTTATGTGCCATCTAAAAATGTGCAAGTGCATGTACAAGGGTTACACTTGTGGAACTCTAGTTACACAACTGTGAATTATACATGCACAATCCAATGAACATGGAATTTGTGAATGACTGAAGCAGGATTCTGGTCTGCAGTGTCTCTACATAAATTAGTTCATGCTCTTTAGTCCTCTTTCTTGTAATTTGTAATTGGTGGCCATAAACAGAACACAAATCCCACCCTATATTTGAGTTAAAGATAAATAGGGTTTTGTATCTGGCCTATGTAGTGGACACACACTAGTGGCCACTTTGGCAGAGAAACTAGCATTTTTATTTCATTTGAACAGTTGGGGGCATTGTACTCATATGCCTGCTGGGCTGCAGATGATAGCTGACGCTCCCTTCCATTTACTGGTAGACACCAGCTGCCTCTACAATTGACTTCTCTAAAGAAAATGAAAAGTACAGAAGAAAATATTATCTCTTCTGCTTTATTTCTAATGAGCTCAAGTGTTTAAGTGTAATTAGCCTGAGCAGCCTTGATTATGAGAACCACAAAGCTGATTTTTTTACTGTGTTGCAGATGAGAAAGAAATTCCCAGAAATAAATGGTAAACACAGTCCAAGTAATGTATTCAGCTGATATCTAACATTTTTAGAGGAAGTATTATTGCTATTTTGTGTATAAAAATCCATTTTTGTTACTTCAAGCTTATAATTACAAAAGTTTAAAGGATAGTGGGCCTACGGGCTGGTTGTATCATCTTCCAATAACAAGGTATGAATAACCTCTGCTGTTTCATAAATAAGGGCTAATATGGCACCAAATAATGAGGATAAGATCAATTGGCAGGGCTCATTAATTTTGTTGATTTCACCTTCCCACATAGGATGAAAACTTCTAGAAAATCTGTCACCAAGTAACCGTTTTCCCATCTGTTGCTGCTTCTATATTTTATTTTATTTTATTTGGACATTAACTTTTTTATATGTGTGCAGCCCTGCTATGTTTGTGACCAATCAAACTGTATGTAACCCAGTATAATTGGGCAATCTAGATGTTGTTGTTAGCTGCCGTTTAGTTGACCTTGACCCATGTTGATCCTGTGGATGAGATATCTCCAAGTCCTGCTGTCCTCTGCGGCTCTGCTTAGGTCTCCTAGATTCAGGCCTGTGACCTCCCTGATGGTGTGCAGTCTTCCTCTCTTTCTGCTGCCTTCTATCTTTCCTAGCATTATGGTCTTTTCCAGTAATTCACATCTTCTCATGATGTGGCCAAAGTATAACAGCCTCAATTTGATCTTGTTGGTTAAAAAAATAATAATTTAAAAAATTGATCTCGTTGGTTTCCACAGAGATTTCATGGTTTATCAGTTCAAGGACCCAATGGTTGGTCTTTTAGGCTGTCCACAGTGTTCTCAGCACTCTTTTTCAGCACCACGTCTCAAATGACTTTCTTTTTATCCAGATTTATTGCCTTAGATTATGTGGATTTGGTCATGGACTGGTCTATCCACTTCATTCACCATTGTGTAGGGTTGTGAAAATCTTTCTGTCTTGATATTGTTAAATGTCTTCGATTGCATCTGCAATTTCTTTCTGTCATTGACTAGAATTCTGTTGTTATCTACTCCTGCTCCATCTTATGTGCCTCCTTCAAGTTGTTTCTGACCTATGATGACCCTAAGGTGAACTTAGTATGGAGTTTGTGTACACTGAACCATCACAAAGCAAAAGTGTCACTATCTCAGCTACTCATGTGGACAATTTTGGATTTTGGAATATTGGAATATTTTTAGAGTATTTCTGATGTGAGAATTTTAGTTAAGGGAGACTTTGCCTGTAACAGCCTGTAAGTCTCACAAATGTGCAAATACTTGAGGCAAGGTACATATTTTCTCACATATCTTGGGAAATATGAACATGCTTTCTTGTTAAAATTATCAAGCCCAATGAAATTCCTTTCCATCTTTACAACTGTGTGTGTATGAACACAAGGAATAAATTAATTTTGTTTTAGGACATTTCCCCCCCTCTCTCTCTATATTATCTTCTGCACTCCAGTATGACCTGTAAACTGCTTGGAATGACCATCTGTATGGCATCTAATGCATTATATTTCTCATTGCTTGTAACAATAATAAATGGTGTTGTTATTCCAGAGGCAGGGGGTAATTAATATATGTGTCCTGAAGTGGCTCTTGGGTGCCTTTGATCCCACAGAACCATTGGCAGGCAGTCTGTTCTTCCTGGACTTTAATGTATGAGTCCAATGTTGTTCAGAAAAGGTCACAACATTAGACAAATGTTCAGGAATAAATTCAGAGAGCTTAACAGCCTGTTATTGTGGCTCACTCTAAAGTATGTTTTGGAAACCCTCCATTAATTTTACACCTACCATGAAACAGGGCTGGCCTCAGAACTTGTGAGCAAGTAGTTGTAAATAAATAGTTATATGCAATTAATTCTTTTTCTCATTAATGAAGATATAACTATATTGTGTAATGAATGGTAATGTTACTTTTATGGTGTACACTTGGAAGTCATGATCCCAGTTATGAAAGTGTATCTGGAGTTACACATTTGTAACTGATCCCTATTCACAATTCATTAGGGTAGGGAATATGTAGTGATCATAAAGGTCCCCCAGTCCTGACCAAACAGCAGCCGCTGTGAGTGACAGGGAGTCTGTTTTTCTATTGATGGGGACACAGCAGAGTGACCTTTCCACTACCCTCACATGAGAGATCATTAGTGAGGGAAAGTATTATGATGGGGATCTTGTTTCTGACTATGGCACCTGAGTTTGCTTGGAAGTGTGTGGGAACATCAATTTGCTGATTTCTGATCTACAGGAGACCAGATCCCATCATTTTATCATAGCTGATGCTCAGCAAATCAGGATGAGGATGGGGGGGGGGGGACTGACTTAGTGGTTGTCTGCATGGGCCAATTGTTCAGATTCGGTTTAGATTGCCTTGCATGTCGTGCTCTTATACAGAAGCCTGCCCTCATTGCTGCATTTGATGCAAAAGCAGGCCATGTGGGTGCAGCCAGGTGCCCTGTTTTTGCATCAGATATGGCAATAGGGAGCTTCTAAGTAAGAGCAACAGTGCAGCAAGGTGCACATCCACAGTAGCAGGTTCTGGGTAGGAATGGGATTGGTCTGTGTAAACACTTGTCCTTCCCCATGCTGACCCAAGGACTGACCCAGGTGAGCACTGGGGCCAGAATAGCACAGGCTGAGCCCATGTTATCCCAGCCTGTCTGTTCAGCTCCTAAGTAGTTAGTCTAGAATTTCAGCCAATGTGTTTTAAAGTTTTTGTTAATGATAATAAATCACTAAATGGTGGAGGAGGAGCATCATATGATCAAGTGCTGGCTTGTATTGTGACTCATCCTGTTGCCTTGTGCTCTGTTGAGAGATCATATGGTGAAAATGAGGTGGATAGGAAATTGTGTTTTGTAGCACACACTGGGATCTTGTAGCATTTGGATATTTTAAAAAGTAACACAAAGGCAATTATTCTAATTACTTTTGAAAAAAAGTACAATGAAGAGATATTGTTGTTGAAACATTTCAACTAAAATGGTATTTAACTATTCAAGATCTTGGAAAGACAAGAATACTTGAATCACTCCTAGGTGTTTTGTTACCTCTTTATCAATGAGATGTGGCAGATTTCTTGCCTTGCTTTAATCCTATAATGTCTGCCTGCATTTCTTTTCATCTTATTTATGTTGGAAAACTCCAGTATTCCCTCCCCATGTCTTGCTGTTGGAGAAATTGAGGTTTAGATAGGACAGAATTTCCTGCATTTTAAATACTTCTGTTTTTCTGAACCAAAAGTGTTCCCATTTGTTCTTCCTATCCTTTGAACTGCATGGTCATAAATATATTTTGAGTATCCAAGTAAATAGGGAACCACCATCACCAACAAAAAAAAGGGTATTGTACCTAACCAGATATAAACAAGAAAAAAGAAAGAAGTTAGGTAAAGGTAAAAGTAATATATTCTATAACAAGGATATCAACAATGTTTGTTGGATGCTCAATTCACATTAAAAACAAAGGTATATCATGCAAACTTTGTCTTACATAAAGAACCTAAAATACACACTACAGTGTGCCTTAAAAATAATAATCAATTTTTGTAATTATACAAGTCCTGAGAGGACAAAACCCATGCCAAAGGCTTGAGAGTCATGGACAAGTACTCCAATGTATCTCTCAGCAGAAGTTCTGTGAATTCAGTCTCAAAATGATCACTAGCCAGACACGTTTCCACCTGTGGTCTTCTTCAGTGGCTAGGGTATCAATAAGTATCTACTATTAAAACAAACAATATAAGGAATAAATACCATCTAAAGAATGAATCAAAGAATTCACAGGTCTGATACATAGGAGAGAGGTTGGTGGATCCCTGGAGCTTGCCTACCTTTTGTGTAATGGCTAGAGCATTGAGACATGGCTGGAGAAAGTGTAGCTGATTGCCATCAACCATGAAATATAGGGTGCTGAAAGTTACCACTCAACTTATTTCACAAAGTGTTTCTGAAAATAAAATGGGGTATTCCATTTGTAATATACATTGCCTTGAGTTTCATGGAGGAAAGGCATGATACAAATGTGATAAAAAGGGGGCTTTATTTTTATTTAGTCTCTGCTGGTATGCTTTGCCCACGTGAGTGGCATTAAGAGTGGTTGAAGACTTGTCTTTTGGTTCCAGACGTGAGGCTTTATAGATGAGTTTATGGAATGTCAGATCATATTATCTGCAACATGGATAAATGACCTGACTGTCAAAAATCAAAGCTTCCAAGTGTCAGCATGATGCTCTGGGGACATAAAGCCACTGACCTGCCTTTTAGTGATATAAACCTGTCTGTAGTGTTATAAAAATAAACCCCCACTAAGGACAGAAGAAAGCATTTTGTGATCCAAAAGGTCACATGTTGCAATCACTATAAAGGAAATTTCATGGCTATTAAAAAAAGAAAAAGAAAGCAAGAACAATCAAAAAAGCCTAAAATTTGCCTATACCTAGAAACTCATCATTATTTTCTGGAGTTTTCAAGTATTTATTTCTCTATATATTTATATAAGTAGATCTTCCAGTTCTTTACGCACTCACATTCCATCTGTATGTGTAGCATTTTGAATGGTTGAAGAAGACTGAGAGGTAGCACAATAGCCATCTTTAAATATCTGAATGGATGTCATGGAGAAGATGGAGTGAACTTGTTTTCTGCTGTTCCAAGAGACAAGGGACATTATCAATGGAAGGAATGTCTTTCAATTTTGAAAGAAAAGGAAGTAGGGCCAATTCGGAAATGTACACAAGCGCCTATCCCAAAACCAAAGTAGTGCAAATACAAAATAAATTATCATATGAGTATGTCCCCTTCATAGTCTAGAATTCGAATTAGCATCCCTGCACATGCTCAGTAAGGGCAGAATCGGATCATGACCTTTTTACACTTCTGGCGGGGCTTGCTTCCGGTTCCCGTGGTTTTGCCTTGTTTCACATTCTTTCTTCATTCATTACCCTTTATTTCACATTATGTAGGTAGTTCACATTATTTGTGCATTCATTACCCCTTATTTCATGTTATTTAGGCAATTCACCAATTCAAAATCAGTCCAAAGCAATTCAAAATCAGTCCTTGTACTTGGTTTGAGTATTGGACTATGACTGTAGAAGTCAGGGATCAAATCTCATTGGGTGACCTGGAGCAAGTCACACTCTCTCAGCCTCCTCAGAAAATGGGAATGGCAAACCCCATCTGAATAAACCTGCCAAGAAAATCCTGTAACAGGGTTGCAAGAGAGAAAGAGCGAGCCAATCCCGTCCCTCCAGTTGGAGAGGAAGAGTTTGCAAAGGGAAAGAGCCGGAAAGGGCTGAGAAGAGTCGGGAGGGAGACATATAGTGTATCTCTGTGGGAAGGGAGGGCTGCTTCATCCCCAAAACAGCTCCAGAAGTACTCTGAGAAGAGAGAAAAGCCCCCCACACCCGAAGGGAGGAAGGGAAAAATTGCATCCAGCAAAGGAGCTTGGGAATTGTAGTCTGATTCGAAGGCAATCCAAGGGTGACTAAGACATGCATTCCATACCTGCCAAATTTGAATTGAACGCAACTTTGGAATAGAACAGGATTTGTAAATTCTGTATTTCCCTGAATTTACACATCTCTCGGATTGGGTTCGAACTGACCTAGAACTGACTTCGGTTATGTGTGATAACCTCTCGTGCAACAACGTGAATCCACATGATTGCATCCGGGATCACACTGCATTGACCTTCCAATTACCCCTAATTTCTCCCTTGTGATAATGTCCTATAAGAAGAACCACTCATGACTCTATCCAGTGGAACCCTGGTATTTGTAGTTTCATGATTCCATAGGGAGGAGCCATGACAGTTAAAACGATGTTAAACTGCTTTATTTCTGCAGGGTGCCAATATCCTAAAATCTAATCTGCACTGCAGAAATAATGAAATACTGCTTTAACTGCCATGGCTCTGTACCATAGAATTCTGAGACTGGTAGTTCTGTGAGATATTTAGCCTTCTCTGCCAGAGAGCTCTGGTGCCACCAAAAACTACACACTCTAGAATTCTATAGCATTGAGCCATGGCAGTTAAAGTGTTTTCAAACTGCAGTATTTCTGCAGTGCAGATTAGACCTAAATCTAGAAAAGTAAAATTTCCAAGCTCTGATTCCAAGCTCAGATACTGTGGAGAGAAGGAAAAGCATGTCAATGGGGCTGGGGAAATATGATGGAGGAGTTGCATTCTTCTACTAGGAAAGTGGGAACACACACACACACACATCACAGAGTGAGAAATATTAGTACTATTATACTGTTAGAATAATATATTAATAATATTAATAATATTATTAAAATTATGTTTAATGCCTTTTCAGAGTCCTATGGGTTTTTTTTCTAAATAAAAAAAGAAAACCTAAACTCTTTTGGAGCAAACTAAAAAGAGCCTCATGGAATTACCAAGGGAAATGTCACCAGTCTAACCAAAATGGTAGAGTTGAGTTGCCCTCAAAAGTCCTGTTTTTTCACCCAAAGTGGAACCACAAATGTCAGTTTAGGTGACATTTATTGACAGCCTCAAGTTAAACTGATTCTTCAAGGGAAACACTACCAGTCTTATCATTTTATGATCCACAGTATATATTCCTCAGGAAGCTTGCAGTTCCTCACCTCTGAATTTGCCTCACATTTTGCTTTAGTTTACATTTAGTGGCTACTCTGTTCTCTTACTTAAGAGACTGAAAGACTTGGAGTGTGAATAATAATAATAATAATAATAATAATAATAATAATAATAATAATATTTATTTATAACCTGCTTTTCCCTGTGTTGGATCAAGGTGGGTAATGGCATATAAAAAGAGAAAACAATAATATCAAAAATATTCGACTTGGTCCGAAGAGAAACAATTTAGGCACACGGAGAGTGAAATTAGGGGATCAATTTGGGAAGGCCTGCTGGAAGAGATCTGTTTTTATTGCCTTCTTAAAGGCCTCGAAATATGTTAGTTATTAATAATATTATTATTATTTACATTATTTATACCCCGCCCTTCAGCCCTAATGGCTCTCAGAGAGGCTTACAATTAGTATTTTTAATAAGACAGTTCCCTGCCCTCAGGCTTACAATCTAAAAGACACAACACAAAAGGAGAAGGGAATGGTGGTGGGGAAGGGGATGAAGTCCAGTGGTTCTTCTCTCCCTCTGATGCCTGGACCAAGGCAGATGGACTAGAGGGAGGGCTCTTCTTCTTCACGCTAGCCCTGGTGGAGCTGGGCCAGCCTATTCACCCCCATCACAGGCCGAAGGATGACAGTTATGGAGGGAGGAGCCTCTATCTTCAGGCTAGCCCCTGATGTAGCGGGGCCAGCCTATTCACTCCCTCCCATAGTTGGCAAATCTCGTCCGGCAGATTGTTCCAGATTTTTGGAGCGGCAGCAGCAAACGTTCTCTGGGAGACAGGGACGTAGCCAAGGGGGGGGGGGGTTCTTGGGGTCCAGACCCCCACTTCCATTAGAAAAATGAATGGTGTGTGCTGCTGCGCCGCCACACCCAAGCCCCATTATAATGGTGGCACTTAGTCTGGACCCCCCCTTCCTAAAATCCTAGCTACGTCCCTGTGGGAGGCAGTTACTACTCTAGTTCTCTGTGACTTCTTCCCTGAGGACCTGAGAGTGCAGGAAGGATTACAGTCCGCCCTTGCCTTACGCGGGGGATCCATTCCAGACCCCGCCGCAGAAGGTGAATTCTGCCTATGTTCTATCCGTTTCCAGTGGGGCTCATGCATGGTGGTGCGGTGGTGCGGCGCTGCGCAGGGCACCACGGGCACACACGCCCACATGGGACGAGGTGTTCCCTCAGGTAAACTGGACCCAGGCCATGTAGGGCTTTATAGGTAATAACCAACACCTTATGCTGTGCCCGGAAGCTAATAAGCAGCCAGTGTAGGGATTTTAAGATAGGTATAATAGAATCAGACTTGGAACTCCCAGTCACCAATCTGGCTGCCATGTTTTGGACCAGTTGCAGCTTCTGAACGTGGCATAAGGGTTGCCCCATGTAGAGTGCATTGCAGAAACCGAGACTAGAGGTTACCAGTGAATGTACAACTGTTTCAAGGTTTTTCCTGTTCCAGGAAGGGGCGTAACTGGCGTATCAGCCGAAGCTGATAACAGGCACTCCTGGCTGTTGCGTCAACCTGGGATGACTGGTGAAGCGACGAGTTGAGGAGCACCCCCAAGCAACGAACACAATCTTTTAGGGAAAGTGTGACCCCTATCCAGTACTGGAGAGCTTATCACCATTACCGGATTAGGATTTCCTATAGCGAGTACCTCCGTTTTATTTGGATTCAATTTAAGTCTATTTTCCCTCATCCAATCCATTACTGACCTCAGACAGTCATTCAGAGGAGAGATGCCATCCTTGGTCACTGAAGCAGTCCGAGACATGGAGAAACAAATTTGGGTGTCATCAGCATACTGATAACACCCCGCTCCATGTCTCCGGATGATCTCACCCAGCGGTTTCATGTGAATGTTGAAGAGCATTGGTGACAGTATCGTGCCCTGAAGGACACCTGATTTGAACTCCCTCTTGGCCGAGCAACTGTCGCCAAGTGACACCATCTGAAATCTGCCCGACAGATAGGACCGGAACCACTGCAAAGCAGTGTCCCCGATTCCTAACCGTCTTAGGCATTCCAGAAGGATTCCATGGTCTATGGTATCAAGGCCACTGAGAGGTCTAAGACCACCAATAGGGCCACACTTCCCCTGTCGATGCACAGATGGAGATCATTGACCAAGGCGACCATGTCAGTCTCCACTCCTGACCTGAAGCCAGTTTGAAATGGATCAAAATTATCAGTGTCATTATTTGTTGCACCTTGACTCCACATGAATGTTGGTAACTGAAGAAGTTTATGAACATGGCTGGTATACAACTTTCTGTCAAGTCTGCAGAAGGATTTGCTTTAGTCTAAAGAAAGAGAATGAGTCAGCCTTGAAGCTGAGTTGAACATTTAACTCACTGGGCATGGATAGATAAAGTAATTAAATCTCTCTATCTACCTTCAGAGGGATATAATATAATTTTCCTATTGATTGTCTCCATGACAAGAATAGCTGTATCCATGGAATTTGGTTGGTACAGATGAGGGAGTATTTT
Organism: Sceloporus undulatus; assembly: GCF_019175285.1. Lineage (NCBI taxonomy): Eukaryota > Metazoa > Chordata > Lepidosauria > Squamata > Phrynosomatidae > Sceloporus > Sceloporus undulatus. The sequence goes on from NC_056524.1 coordinate 19,376,039, forward strand.
GTTTCAGGTTATTTTTGAAGAATTTACCAAAATGTGCAAATTTCTTCATATTCCAACAAAGTTTATTCATCTTTAAATCTCAAACAGCTTTTCTGATACATCATCATTTGTTCTTTTGGCTTGAATCCTCTTAGTTAGTCCCAGCTAGAGTAAACCTATTGAATAAACTGTTGATTCATTGGACATACAACATCAAATGTTCATTCAGTAGTTGTTGAATCAACTGAAGGAAGAGTCAGTACCTAGGAAAATCCCATAGGTTCAGTGGGCTTACTGTACTTGGGTGGTGTAGTGGTTTGAGCATTGGACTATGAATCTGGAGACCAGGGTTCAAACCCTGGCTGGGCCATGGAAACCCTCTGGTGACCTTGGACAAGTCACACTCTCTCAGCCTTAGAGGATGGTAATGGCATTGCTAAGAAAGCCCCATGTTATGAATTGAGGATCACCATAAATCAGAAATGACTTGAAGGCACACAATAACAACAAACTGTAGTGGGACTGATTAAAAAAAAACTTTTGTCTGCTTCACCAATCCACTTGCCAAGATCCCATCTCTCTCTCTCTCTACCTCCCTCCCTTCCTAGAGAGATATATATGAGTTCCATATTTGGGTGAAAAGTACATATCCCTAAATAGAAAGGCAATATTAACAAGATGCTAATTCTATGCTTATTCTAATAACTTTGTTCACTTTACTCAACATGATCTGCTTATTATTATTATAATTGTTATTATTAATTCTATAGGGCTTTCAAATGTACATGACTTCTATATGTAAAAAAATCACTTGATATATTTGTGCAATTTATTCACTGTTAATAACAGCAGCTTCACCATATATACCAACCTTGTATTGTATATAGCTAAAAAGGTTATATGCGAAAAGGGAGAAAGTGACAGCATCTTAAAGGATTTTGCAGGTGTGTGTGTGTGTGTGTGTGTGTATGACAGTAGCAATTCTTTATATCTAATGAAACTATTTTTAATGTCTGCTGTTGAAGTATCTTCCATATACCAGGGACCCAGTGGTATACATTCAGTAGCATAATTATAGGTCTCAAAGGTCTGACATCTTAGCTATTATTTCCTTTGAAAACATTGAAGTCTAACTCAACCACTGGCATATATATACACATACCATAGTTTAGGGAAGAGGAAAAGAATGATTGTTCACTGGTCACAAGAGCTGGGAAAGAAGTGTTGTGAGAATAAAGTATGAGAAATATTGCTGCAATCAATATGTTGAGGGCAGAATTTGAAGAAAAGGGGTCTAGGGACAGGACGGCAGGCAGCATTTTATTACTGTACCTTGGAGACCTTGAGTTGCTTCAGAGTAAAATAACATAGTATATTGAGCCTTTGTTTTATAGAGTGAATCCAAGAAAAGTTTTCAGGAGCCTGTGCTGCAGATTTTCAGACTATGCCTCCTGGGCAAATATTGATAATAAAATCAATAAATGCATGAAGAATCTAAAACAGATTGGCTAATTTGTATCTTATATGAGGGCCCACTGTACTGCCATGTATGATCCAGGCCCACCAACATTTCCAGCACTTCCCTCCTCAAAGTAACTAAAAAGAATTTCTGGCTAGAACAAATTTGTCCAGTTCTATGTGCTCTTGCGCATAAACTGGTAAAAAGTAATCTCAGTTCTGACACGAGGCTGCTGAAAGTATATTGAGAAATAATCACTGCCCCACATAAACTTTCTTCTGCAAGAAAGGTCTTCTGTTCCAGAACTGGCTGTAGTTCCAGATCTCTTTTGGTGCTGAAAACTGACACATGTTACTGCTGTAAGATAAGCTTCCAGTCCTTTTACTGATGGGGCCCAGTATCTCCTCACAGTTAGGGCTTCCAAACAATTTATACCTAAACCTTGGTGACAACCAACTTCCCTATCACTGGCTATATGAGGCACCTATGTTGAGGTATCAACCTAGGAGAAGGCCAATGGAAGTTGGATTCCCAAGAATTATAAGTAAACAGTGAAAATGATGTGTGCAAGCCCTTCATACCTGTGCAAACTGTATGTAATGCCCTGCTTCTTTCTAACTCAATGAACATACTTCATGGAAGAAACCAGAAATAGTTTATTGGAAAGTTCAGCACAGTAGCACAGACTTTGCCTGACATAACAAGCTAAGTTTCATTTCAATATCCACTCCAGATTCACTCTCTTCTCCCTTCACATTGCGTTCCCATGAAAAGCAAGGCACTCTATGATCTTGATTAACACACAACAATTTTCCACAGCTGCTTAGCTCCTTGGATTCAAGCTCCCAACATGGGTAGAGGATAGCTAAAGCAGGCCTAACTTTAACATGACAGAGGAAACCATGAGAACCGAGTCTGATACTGTGCAAGCAGGTCATCAGCAGAGGAAAATTCACTCCCCCAGTCTGTTCCCAGCCTCCTATAAATAAATGCAATAAACAACGTTTGAGCTGGGGAAGAGCACAAAGAAACTGTAGCCAATTCTACGGTAGCAGTGTGTGCCTGCCTACAACAGGCAAGATAAAGATGAATGGTTTCTAGAATTTGTTATTGAGCATATGAGTAATAGCAAAACACAGAGAAAGGGGAAGGAAAGAAAAACTTGTCTTACCAGCATATTAGAAAAGCATGGATCTATTAGTTTGGTTGCCAAAATGGAAACCATAAGAAAAGTGGAGGCTGGTGAAAGAAAAAGTGCATTGTGGAAGAAGGCTTCAAATGAGCTCTAAAAGGTTCAAGATATTTTTGCTTACTTATGGAAGGTTTACCTTGCCTGCTTGTTTCATGAGCACATTGTTAGTTTTGAATAAAAACGACAAGTTATTTCCCTGTGTTGCTTCTGCCTTTGGTATCAAGCTTTCTGGAATACATGAAGCATACCTGTATGATTATTTGCTTTTGGTGGAGCCCTGGTGGTGTAGTGGTTAAATGCCTGTACTACAGTCATCCCCAGCCACAAGATTGTGAGTTCAATCCCAGGGACTCCATGGTCCACTCTGCCTTGCATCCTTTTGAGGTCACTAAAATGAGTACCCAGCTTGTTGGCGCCATAGAATAATAGAATCATAGAGTTGGAAGAGACTGCAAGGGCTATTCAGTCCAACCCCAATTAGGTTACACATTGTAAATCACTTAGGGAGTGCTTAAGTGCAATGATAAGCGGTATAGAAATGTACTTGCTATTGCTATTGCTGTTGTAGCAAACAAGAAGCCATAACTGATATGCTCCCTATATTTACTCTACTGCTGGCACTGAGTTTATTTATAGAACAAAGCCTTCCATGGGGACATTACTTTTTGTTGCAAAACACACTTTCAGACTCTGTTGAACAGAAGGGCCCTTAAGAATACAGAGGCTAGCCATTTTTGCTTCACATTCATCACAGAATGGAAACAAACAAACAAACAAAAAATAAAATAAATAAAATAAAAAATAAAACCCACTTGATTCAAATTTATCTGAAGACATAGTAACACAAAATCTTGTGAACTATGGGCATAATCCAACCTCAGTTTTTCCATTAGCATTTTTAGGACTTTAAACATTGTACATTTAGCAGAATCAATATATCTTTCTCATATTTATTTTCTATCATGCTTGGCATAACAAGAAAAAAAGGATGGTATGACTAAGAGCTATTAGCTAATATTGTACATGCATTGCATAAATGCTATTAATATGCTATTAGTAAAACACATTGAACTGAATCCAATCCTGTTATGGTGATGTCATGGCCAGCAAGATCAGCTCTCGAGGATGAGGAGGAGGATGAGCTCCTCCGAAAGGGCTGATTGAAGGCAATGCCGGTGTTTGTTCCTGCCACTGCCAGGTCCCCAGCTGTGATCCTCAGCCCCAGAGGAGGAGGTTCAACCAGGTCCTAGGCGCCAAGAGAGGCTTCCATGGTACCACAGCCTAGTGGTGACATCCTGGAGATGAAGCTTTGCCTGCAAGGTGCCTTCTTACAAAGAGAGAAGGGCCGAGAGTGCTTGCAGACGAAGATCACAGAGGATTGCCGAGAGGCAATTAGCCAACCAGCCTCAGGTGACACGAGGGAGAGTTTCCCTTACTTAAGTGGGAGAGAGACTAATGCTGGTTGCTAGAGTTTATTGCATGATCCCTTGGCGTGATTGCTGCCAGCACTAGCTCCTAGTATCTGGATTCTTTGTTACCTTGACCTCGGACTGGACTTCGTTATCTCTTGGCTGTTTTGACCTTGGACTGTTTGACTACGCTGTTTCCCGGTATCCTGACTTCGGCTTGACTTTCGGAACATTGGAATCTCTGGAATCCTGACTTCGGCTCATATTCTTGACCTGTTCTCGGACTGCTTCTTTGCAAGGTCTGCTTTACTTCCACTAAACTAAAGGCTCTGTTATCAGCTACTGTCAGTGTTGCTGGCAGCTTTCCCGGACAGGTACTTCTATGTAGAGTAGGCTCACTGAATTAATGGGATTTCAATAAGATAAATGAATTGATGCTGTAATGCTTTGGATATATCTTGAAATGATATGACTGACTGGGAAAAAAATGATAATGCTTGGTAATGTATCACCACACCAATCACCATTACTTATTTAACGTGAATTCCTGCTCTTCTCTGGCTATAACAAACTAAGGTGCAGTATAGACTGACTGAAAACAGTGGTCTGCAGGCACCCATTGTAACACCAGAGAGATGCCTCAGTCGCCAAACAGCACGACATCCCTCTGGAGTAAAAAGAACCTGGGACTTCTGGGTTCTTCTTGCACCACGCAGGTTACGTCGTGAGTGTGCCACTTGTAACAGATGCACAACGACATGCGGATGCTGCACATCCTTTACATAAAGTTGGTGGCACCCATGTGGATGGGATGCTGCCATCAGGCCACCGCCTGCACATAGTAGGGCTCTGGACCGTGCGTTTAGTGCACAGTCCTGAGCCCTACTATCACCACCAGGACACTGCTTCTTGGTGGTGTGTACCAGGCCACACATATATAGTGATCCCTCCACATTTGCTGGGTTAGGGATGGAGGACCCCCATGAATGTGGAAAAACCGCAAATAAAAAAAACACTATTCTTTTTACCTAAGAGAACACTTCCCTAGGAATCTTCAGGTCCTCCAATGCAACTTTATGATCAACATCTGCCAGGGGATGATCATAGAATCATCCTAAAAATGCCTAGAAAAGTGTTTTCTCTAGAAACCTCTAGGTTCTCCAGCACAACTGAATGGTAAACCTCTGGCAGACCTGCACTGGAGGACCTAGAGATTCATAGAGGGAACTTATTTATCAAATCAGCAAATAATCAAATCCCCAAAAGTCAAAGCCACAAATGTGGAAGGTCAAATGTATAATATTCTTTCTATATAATATTCATCAACTACACCTATTATATTTATTATCTTTCCTTATGGTACAGAAAATATTTTCTTTCTATATATCAAATCCTATAGTTATATTGTTCTTTTCCCTTCTTTAAATTGTCTGTAAAAGGTTGCCAATTTTTTAAAATAAATTTGTAGAGACTTTTCCTTTAATAAGTTTGTCACTTTCTTTAGTTCAGCCAAATCCACTAATTTTGCAGCCATCTACAATATTCTGTAACCTGCATTCTGATCCTAGGAGGAAGTGCCACAGTTATTTCTTTAAGCAGGAAAACACTTTAAAAATCAGGGTGATAAAGTTACTTGGTTGTGTTATGGTTCCCAGGATCCCCCCTCTAATGTACAGAGTGGATACTGGTAAGCACTGCACCAAATGTATGTCTTGAATTGTGTCTTATCATTGTTTTGTCTCCCCTCCTTTTTTGGATACAGGTTATAAAGAGTAATGGGTCTCTGACTAGGCATAATTGTGGTCCTTCTAGAAGGATAATCTGTTGCAGCAAAACAATGGTAAGTCTTGTGGTGCCTTAGAGACTAACACATTTATTATGGCATAAGCTTTGCAGACAAGAGCTCTGTGCATCAGATTCATATAGTGATATCTTATCTTGGCAGGCACATATATACACAAGTTAGTAAGGGAATGGGGAATAGAAAGGAGTACGGTCAGAAGGAAATAAAATGCAGAGTAGAGTCTGTGACAGTACTATTGTGGTATTTTTACAGTATCTCTGGTACCTCATCATCACTGGTACCTCAATACCGGTATGTTGATAACACTGTACAGTGGGGCCTCCGCATACGCTGACTTTTTATAAGCGGCTTTGAGCATACGTGCTCAAGCCGCTGGGCGCGTGCAGGGCGGAAGGGGCGGCGCGTCCCATTCATTTGAATGGGCGTGTGCGCCCGTTGCGCCCCGCGCGCACCCGTTGCGCCCTGCGCACCTCTGCGCCGCCGTACATGAGCCTCATTGTTTACAATGGGGCTCGAGCATAGGCGGAAATCGCCATACGCGGCGGGATCCGGAACGGATCCCCCGCGTATGGCTAGGTTCCACTGTATTATGGCACTGGTGAACCAACTGACATATGTGGTGAGATTCAAAGCCATCATCTTAATTTAGAACACAGCACACAGAGCTAAATTTCTTGATGAGTTGTAAGTCAACAATTTCATGTTGGCCTTATTCAACATGAAAACAAAAAACAAAACAAAAACAAAACAGCTTCATTTATATACCACTTCTTATTGAACTTACAGTGTCTAAGTGGTTTACAACTGTAAGCTAATTGCCCCCAACAATCTGGGTACTCATTTTAGCGACCTCCTTGGAAGGATGTAAGCCTGATTCGAGTTTCAGCCCTTTTACTGGTATTGAACTCGCAACTTTATGGTTTTGAGTGAGTGGCTGCAGTACAGGCATTTAACCACTGCACCACCAGGAGTTGAATCTTTCAACTTGTGTGCCATGACTGAAATAGCTTTGTTTGCTTATAATGTATTATGTGGTACTGGGATATATGGTCACAAGGTAATTATTCCTTTGGTGGTTAATGAGAAGATGAGGAAAAAGGAGAAAAATACTATACAAAGATCTTCAAGGTCAGTTCCATGAGAAAAGATGCTATGGGCGTGAAAGGATGGATAGTCATTTACAAAGGGGGGAAGTGAGTTTGTCTGGTTTGATGGGCGAATAATGCGGCGCCTGCTCAAATTTGAATTACTGCATGAATCATAGAGTTGGAAGAGACCACAAAGGCCATCCAGTCTAACCCGCTTCTGCCATGCAGGAAGACATAATCAAAGCTCTCTTGACAGATGGCTATCCAGCCTCTGTTTAAAAATCTTCAGAGAAGGGGAGCCCACTAACACACTGAGGGAGTGTGTTTCACTGTCAAACAGCTCTTACTGTCAGGAAGTTCTTCCTAACATTGAGCTGGAATCTCATTTCCTGTAGTTTGAATCCATCATTCCATGTCCAAACAAGCTTGCTCCATCCTCAGTATGACATTCATTCAAATATTTAAAGAGGGCTAACTTATCATATCACCTCTAACCTTCTCTTCTCCAAGCTTAACATACCCAGCTCTCTAAGTTGCTCCTTTTAGGGCATGGTTTCCAGACCTTTTACCATTTTGATCACTTTCCTTTGGAAACACTCCAGCTTGTCCACATCCCTTTTGAACTGTGATGCCCAGGACTGGATGCAGTATTCCAAGTGAAGTCAGAGAGCACTGGGGCCATAATAAACTACAACTTCCAGGATTCCCAAGCATTGAGCCAGGGAAGTTAAAACAGTCGCGAATTGGATTATTTCTGCAGTGTGTTTTGAACCAATGTTTCACTTCTGTTTGTTGTTGTGTGCCTTCAAGTTAACTTCTGTAACCTCTACAAATTCACTTCCCATCGCCCTTCATATTCCATCCCCATGAAAAGCCAACAACTATATGACTTTGGTTCACACACAATTCCCTGCAGCTGCTTACCTCCTTTTCCTTACACCCAAACTTTTAACATGGCTATGTAGCTACCAACATGGCTATGCAGGTCTAACTTTAATATGGCAGAGGGAGTCATGACAGGTGATTTTGGCAGAAGGTGCCAGGAGCACCATGCAAGGAGGGAATGTGATATCAGTGACAGCACAAGGTGTCCCAGTGTCTGAGGTGGAGGGAGGATGCTTCTACTGCTGCTACCATCACCATACAGTGGATCCTTGTTATACGCTGGGGTTTGGTTCCAAGATCCCCCGTGTATAACAAAATCCGTGTATGCTCAAGTCCCATTAAGTATAATGACATAGCAAAATGGTGTCCCTAATAAAAAATGGAACATCAAGGTAAATTTATACTTTTTTGGAACATTTTCAAACCGTGTATGCTTAAATCCGTGTATAAAAAAATCCGTGTATAAGAAGGGCCGACTGTACTGTCTGTTTCCATTGTACAGTGCATAATAAACAAAATTGTGATGTAGTATGTGCCACAATCAAATGACTAAATAATTGTGAATGAGATATTTTCTTGCAAAACTGTCAATTACATTGATGGTTCACATAGTGCATGCTTTCCTCTCTTTCCTCTCTTTTACAGTCATTATGGACATTGAAGTGAGAATAACATTCACTAATATTCATATCTTCCATGGGGGGGAAATGGTATTCTTGGTACTTCATGAAACTACAGATTTCAGGATTCCATAGGATGGAGCCATGATATATAAAAATGATATTAAACTGTCATAACTATGTAATGTAGCTCCTGTCTTACCTCCAGCTGCTTTTTGCATCATAAAGGAAGATATGGAGACTAACCCTAAAATTCTGTGCTTGTTAAAAGAAATTCAAAATCTGACCATTTTGTTTTGAGGGTGGAGCGCTGATTTGATGTTTGGGGGATGAGCACAGAAAGATTTGCTGTCGCTTTCTTTTAATGCAACACCCAACCTGCTATATGGTTTGCTTTTTATAACCATTATCATTTATTTGCTGCTGGAAAGAAAGTCTGTTTTCTTGCCCTTCTAATGCCTTTGGCCATTGATGGGTGATTCACCATTTATATGTTCTGATAGAAAGATCAATGCTGGAATATCATTAGTGAGCTTTTAAAGTGGAGGAGACTTCTGACTATCAGACGTGGGTTTCCTTTGAAGTATTGTATTGATACTAGTATGTCCTTCATCTTTTATGTAATATCTGCTTGTGTGAACAGAAGATTATCATGGCTGAGAATATCTGTGCACCTTCCTCCCGGTTTCACTTATTCTAAAACAATGGTGGGGAATCTTCTTTCTTTTAAGGATGACATTCCTCTGGGGGTTGTTCATCAGGGGTCCTATGTCTATGGTAGGTTTCACTAGAGGATGGACAATTGTTTTCTAAAAGTAATTTGCCATGGAACTTGTTACAAATTTCCCCAAAATTGACATCTTATAATCAACACTAACATTTTTTTTAGTAACTGAGGGCATGTCTACATGGGCCAAATAAAATGATCTCACTTTGTTATCTCAGCAAATAGTCCAGATGATGACTTATTCTCTCACTTGTGGAGAGATTTCATGCACTCCCTTCCCTCTGAACATTCACTTGCTCACTTGTGCAGAGATCTGCAATGTATGTATGGCGGAGGGATTGGGAGGAGAGGGTTTGCATGACACCTCTGCAGGAATGAGCAAGTGAATGATGGTGGGGAGGTTTGGAGAGGGGGGAAGAGGGAATGCACATGCTCCATTCAACAAAGATGAGATAGCCCTAATCGGGTTGGGAATAAGATCAGGCAGGGATTGGACAGCATGAAGAGTAAAAACAGTACAAACACAATATTTGGGTAAGAGGAAAAGAAGGAGGAGGTGGTTGCCAACTGTCAGCCAGAAGACTTTTTCTTCAGCCGCCCCTAGACTGTGGAGTGGCATACCAGAAGAGATTCAACAAATGAATATGGTTTCTGAATTCAAAAGAGCATTAAAGATCAATCTCTTCCAGCAGGATTATCCAGATGATTTTTAAATTGTGAATTTTAAATGATGAATTTTAGATGCGGATGCTATGCTTGTGATTTTCTGCAGGGCAGGAGGTTAGACTGGATGACCCTTGTGGTCTCTTCCAACTCTATGATTCTATGTGTATATCTTATTTGTCCTTTTAAACTGATGTTTTTTTTTAAACTTATTTGTTTTAACTGACACTGTTTGTTTGTTAATTATTGTTGTCCCCCACCTCAATCCATGGGAAAAGGGTGGTAAATAATAATAATAATAATAATAATAATAATAATAATTACAGTGTGCACTCTCCTTACATGGAGGGATCCGGTCCGGATCCCCCCACATAAGGGAAAATCTGCTTATGCTCAAGCCCCACAGGAAATAATGGGGTGCGTGTATGTGGTGGTGTGGCGTGTGCTTGCCATGGACGCATGCACCTTTGTTGTACTCCCTGCGTGGCTTCCACATAAGCTGGATGCTATGTAAAATGTATCCGTGCATGGTGTGGACACACTGTACTATTATTGACAGATTACTGTTTCATGTAGTTAATAATAATACTAATAAATTTTATTTGTATAATGCAGTTGATTCAATAGCTCTACTGTAGTTTTCTCTAACAATAGGATTTATTGTTATTTGCAATGTGACATGGTGAAGTGGTTACAGTTGTGGAACTCCTCTTATGTGACCATGAGCTGAATACATCCATTGCACAATCCCCCAAAAGTACAACTGCATGTGTAAGGAAACTTACATAGGAGTCTAGTCATCATGTTACTCATTAAAAACAAAACAAAACTTAACTCTGAGATGATTAGATAGAGGCACAAAATGTGAAAAATTCTTCTTAAGATGTCTTTAGACATGCCTAGAGAAACTGAAAATTATTACTAGCTACACCCCAAAAGATGCAATTCACCATGGATGCTAGTCATTTGAATTAAATTTGCTACACTCTCATTGGAAGAAAAGAGTAACTGATTATAGTAGTTGCTTGTAGCATGGATCCACACTGCCTGAAAGTCCATATATCCGTGTGAGCCAGCTTGAGATTTAAGATTTTCATGGGAAGAGTTTCTCAGTCCTGACACCATCAAAGATGTGACTGCTCCCAGATTATGGAGTTCTTTTCCCTGGAGGTTCGGTTGGCCACCTCTCTCCTTTCCTTTTGCCTGCAAGCTAAGATTTTTATATTCAGGCAAGCCTTTGGTTAAAAAAAAATCTCCATAATAAAAGCATTTGTGGTGAGTTTAAGTTTTTAAACTTTTTTTTAAAAAAAATCATGATCAGTGCTTTATATTGTTTCAAACTTAATTCTTTTAAAACTTTTGTATAAATAATGTTTTAACTGTATCTTGTTTTTAAAATGCTATAGGCTGCCTTGGTTCCCACATAAGGAGAAAGGGGGGGATATCAGTCAATCAATTATAGTGAATCATGTATGTGAAAGTGGAAAATTGCAAATAAAAAAAAATTATCTGAGAACACACCTGTCTAGAAATCTCTAGGTCTTCTAGCACATCTCTAATATCAACAAGTGCCAGGAACTGACATATAATTGTGCTGACGGACCTACAAATGCCTAGAAAATTGTTCTCTCTAGAGAAGTGTTCTCTCTAGAATCTGTAGCTCCTCTAGTCAGACATCTTATTTTATTTTTATTCATTCATTGGATTTATATTCTGTCTTTCTCCCAAAATAGTAGAAGGTGATCCTGTTGAAGGATTTTTAGAGATTTTTACAGAAAAAAAATATTAATCTAATCTGTGAATAATCAAATCTGCAAATGTCAAAGCTAAAAATGGGAGAGCCACCTGTAACTAGCAACTTGTTACTTTCTTCCTCTTTATTTCATACCTTCTCCGCGTCACACAGTAGGATCTAAGAAAGAAGAAGTCACTATTGCTAGGGGCCTGAGTTAACTTGTAGAAAGCTTTTGTAATGAAGCTGTGAGCACATAAAATTCAATCAAGATTGCCATTCCTTCTCTAAATTAAGTTCACAGCATAGAACGGATATTAATGTGTTCCATCTTCACATTGCTAAATGGGAACATGCAAGAATTTTTCACCTTTTTTGAGAGATGGCAAGGATTTGTTCTTGTCCCCTTCAGGAGAATTTGCACATTTCTGTGACAGACATTTTGTGTATTTCTATGCAACTTTTAACACCATTGTGGAGACAATAGACAGATTAGAATCTTGGCACTAGCCAATGGAAAGCGAAACCAGGCAAAGGTGGAGGCTGCTCCCAGGAGTGAGTATATAAGAGGGAGGAGCAGGTTTAACAGGGGTTTGTGTTTACCGTGCCCTGAGGGGTGAAGAGCTTCTGAGGGTAGGTTAGGCTGCTGTGAGGCCAGTTAAAAAGGGTTTTAGGGACAGGACTTTAGGAAAGGGACGAAGAATGACCTTAATTAAAGTGTTGTAGTGTCCTGCAGAAGACATAGTGTTAGATGCCTAGTGGAATCACAGATAACCAGAAGGATTATATGATACAAAAGATTAATAACATTTCTGTGAGAATTTAGGGCCTGGACAGGTGGGCGTTTTGTACCGACCTCGGCCCAAACAAGGGGTGTACAGCAGCAACCCTATTGCGCACCCTGGGCATCATCATTGCATGCACCCATCTATGCGGGGCACGCAATGATGATGTCCATGTGGCACAGGTCCAAACAGCACTCCATCATTCGGATGTCATCACAGCATGCGAGTGTGCCGATGGTGCCCTGTGCATGGTCAGCAGTGGGTTCTTTTTAGGCCTCCTGGAGGCCGTGCTGTTTGGTTGCTGTGGTCTCAATCCAGGGCAGAAAGGGGCAATGTCTCGCTACCCCTTTCTGCCTATCTGTCTAGCCCCTTGGCCTGTAAGGAAACGTATATAAAGCGATAGAGTAGTGGTTCTCAACCTTTGGGCCTCCAGATCTTTTGGACTTCAATTCCCAGAAGTCCCAGTCAGTATGCTCATTGTTCAGGAATTCTGGGAGTTGAAGTCTCAGAAATCTAGAGGACCAAAGGTTTTGAACCACTGCTAGAGAAACAATTACAAAAATAAGCTAAAGAAACTGTTAAACTGTGGCGGGGTACAGACCACCCCAAATGGGCGGCTTGCAGCCATCCCTGTTCACCATAGATTGGGGCCTGGGCAACCTCACCGGCAGCCCCTGCGGCCTCAATCCGGCATTTTTCCAGGCCAAACTGAAGTGGCAAAATCAAATAATAGTTGATACCAACCTGGGGGAAAAGTTTGAAACCCAGAGAGGTGGCATCTAAAGAGAGTTATAGGCAGGAGACTCTTAAGAAAGTCCTGTGTTTGAGTCTTGCAGTGAAGAACTGGTGGGATAGTGGCCATCACTTTCACATAATTGGTGGCAGCAGTGACACACATTAAAAAGGAGTGAAAAGGTTTGAGAGATTTTGGCAGTGCCTTCACAACCATTATAGCCACTTTCTTATTGCATGAACTATTAAAATATAGAAATGCTCAATGGGTTGTTTCAGTCTTTTTGATTAATCAGTCAGTCCTCTTTCACCAGGCTCTCAGTGTGTCTGCTTAAATTCATAAGAAAAAGACTGTACTAAAGTCTTTTTGCACAAATTGTGCACAATACCAGTCTACAAAGAAAACCAAGCAATGCATGTGTCTCACATTGATGCTGGAGGTGAGGTCTCTCACAAGGGCATGGGAATCCTTAACAGGCTGTCCTGTCACATTGAGACCACCTGTCTCGACTATAAATAAGTCACTGGTGAAATTTCTCCACATTCCCCAAAATGTGTCCTGCTAGGAGAATTGCATATAAAGAGTTTGTGCAGCTTTTTTAAAAAAAACAAAAAACAAAAACAAACACTATTCCAGAAATGGAATGGAATGAACTAAACTAATGCAAAGGTTTCTGTCCCTTATTTTTATGGTGAAGGATTTGCTTCTATAATTCCAGTTTAGTGACATCAGCTTACCTGTGTACTCATTTTATTATTTTTCCATATCTTGGGTGAACATCTCATCTGATAACAAAGAAAAGAAAAGAAATCTGACTTCAAAGAAGTACTGACAAAAACACAATAAATATCTTTCACCCCTTCTCTGTATCCCGATTCCTCTTTCTCCACTTGTATCATTGCCAAACACATCTCAAAAGCAATACTCAAAAAAGCAATTCCCACCAAAGCAAACAATTTTCAAAGGAGAAAAGATTAGTCTTATCCCCACTGCAAGATGATACAAAAACAGATCTGAGAGGATCTATACTTCAGTTCTTCTAGCAACTGCCTGAAGTGCTTTAGAGAGAGCTCTGGCTCAAATTTGAACTGGCTCTTACTTTCCCAGGTTGCAACCTGGAATAACCTTATATTTAATGCTACTGATGCATTGAAAATGGTTGTTTCCAGAGCCAGTATCACCAAAAGACAGACTGAGATGGCCTTCACAGGCAGCAAATACTAGGGAAGAGTAATGGAAGCCCACTGGCTGTTGTTATTGAACTGACAGACTACTGTATTTGTTGTATTATTTATTAGTTCAGAATCCAACATATATAACACAAATATTAACAAAGGTACATCAGACCAGCCATGTCAACAAGTGTGTATAACAGGACTGCTTTTAGGAATTGTTAAAGACTATTTTGATGTGTTTAAAAATGTTTTTATCTTTGCATTGTTTTAATCAGTTTTTATTTATTTATTTTATTTTTATTTTATTTATTGCCTCAGAAGACCTTGTGGGCTGGAAGTTAATACAGAAATACTTAAACTAACTAACTAATTAACTGAATATGCTTCTTTGATATTATAAGGATATCAAAAGAGTGATCAAAAGAAGTGCAGGAAAAGCAGCCAGTAGATCTGTTGCTCAAGGGGTAGTGGATAAACTCTTGAGGTGCATCTGTACTGTAGAAACAATGCAGTTTGATACCAGTTTAAGTGCTGTACCTCCATCCTGTGGAATCTTGGGATCTGTAGTTTTACAGTGCACCTGCTCCATACTCAGGCACACCACACATGGTTTCCAGTTTATGCGAAAGCTGTGCTGCTATTCATTGAATGGCGCGTGCGCCCGTGGCACGTGCACACGAGCCCCATTCTTTTGAATGAGGTTTGAACTTACGCAGTATTTGCCTTATGGGGAGGGGTCGGAACGGATCCCCGCGTAAGGCAAGGCTCCACTGTACAAGGTCTTTAGTCTTCCCGGTCAAAGAATGCTGGTTCCTCTCAAAAAACTACAAATCCCAGGATTTTGTGGGATCGAGTCATGACAGCTAAAGTGTTGTCCAACTGCATTATTTCTATAGTGCAGACACACCCTTGGTTTTGTGCCAGTCCTCCCACAGCTGCTCTTGGTGGTACAGGAGTTCTCCCTCTATCAAACCTTCCTCAAGGATAGCATCTAGCACCCTGGTGGCTCCTGAACAATCCAGAACAACTGCAGCAGAAGCAGCCATTAAATTGACTATGACATTAGCACCCCTGCTGGAAAAGATTCACTGGCAGCCTTTAAGATGCAGGGATGTCTCAGACAATCTCCATCACAAAACAACTTTTCAGAATACCACATGGGGTATGTGTGTGGGTGCATTAGTATCTGAACATCTATTCATTTCCCTTCCCAATTGTCTCCCTCTTCTGATTATTTGGTCCTGTTGTGTGTTGTAAAGTTATCTTGAATTTACAGTGACCCTATGAATGGAACCCTCCAAGAGAATCCACTATTAATAGCATGCTTCATTCTTGCAAACTCAGAGCCATGGGTTCCTTGATGGAGTGAATCCACTCTCAGTGTGGTCTTCCTCTTTTTCTACTATCTCCCACTTTTCTCAGCATGGTGTCATGGTGTCTCGTGATATTTCAAAGTATAATAGCCTCAGTTTAGTAATTTTGGCTTCTCAGGAGAGTTCAGGTTAGATTTGGAATCCATTTGTTTGTTGGCAATGCATGTTATCTGTAGAATTCTCCTCTAGTAACATATTTCAGATGAGTTTAGTCTACCCACCACCTGTCAATGTTTCTTCACTCTCTGGCTTTTGCATCCATACACAGAAATCGGAAGTACTATCACATAGATGATTCTGACTTTGATATTAAGTTATATATCTTTGTATCATATTTTATCTATTTCATTCATTGCTGTCTTTTCAAGTCTTATTCTTTTTCTGATTTGATGACAGTCTCCATGTTTATTAATGAGTGATCCAAGTTATAGGAAATCTTTAATAGTGATGATGATGATGATGATAATGCTCATTTAAACATCCTTTTCACCAAAGGGTGGTACATTAGAACATATACAATAAAAATGAATGACAAAATACAGCACTATAAAATGCTAAAATACTAAAATAATATGCTGGGGGGGAAAACCCAAAAAACATCCTCATTGATTGCTATCCATCTCAGCCACCTTAGGCATCCTCAGCAGCTTAATCCAGAAAATCAACGAGGAAGGTCTTCAGTCCTTTATGAAAGTGGGTAAGATCCTCCTCCAGCCAGAGGTGCAAAGGAAGACTGCTCCACAAATGCAGAGCCAGATCTTGAAAGTTGTAATGTTAACAGTTAATGGTTAACAGAAAGTTAACAGTTGTGATGGAGGAGTGGCTAATACCCCTAAGGAGAGGATCAAAATTCAAAATGACCTTAATAGATTAGAAAGCTGGGCCAAAACTAACAAAATGAATTTCAGCAGGGACAAATGTAAGGTACTACAGTTAGGGGAAAAATAATAATAAAATAAAATAAAAAAGTGAAATGAACGGATATATATTGTGTATACTGTGATGGTTTTATCGGTATTTTGTAATGTTTTTATTGAAGTTTTATTTGTATTGCAATTTTTATTCCCATGTTTTCTTGTTATTGCAATTCGTGTTGTACACCGCTTTGATCATTGGAAAAGCGGTTAACAAATAAAATTTATTATTATTATTATTATTATTATTATTATTATTATTATTATTATATAGGATGAGGGACACTTTGCTTAACAGGACTATACGTGAAAGGGATCTAGGAGTCCTCGGAGACCACAATTTGAACTTCAATCAACAGTGTGATGCATCAGCTAAAAAGGCCAATGTGATTCTAGGATGCATCAATAGAAGTATAGTGTCTAGATCAAGGGAAGTAATAGTGCCACTCTATTCTGCTTTGGTCAGGCCCCACCTGGAATACTGTGTCCAGTTCTGGGCACCACAATTCAAAAAGGATGTTAACATGCTGGAGCTTGTCTAGAGAAGGGTGACCAAAATGGTGAAGGGTCTGGAAACCATGCCTTATGAGAAAAGCCTTAGGGAACTGATTATGTTTAGCCTGGAAAAGAGAAGGTTAGAGGTGATAGAATATCCCTGTTTAAATATTTGAAGGGATGTCATATTGAGGAGGAAGCAAGCTTGTTTTCTGCTGCTCCTGAGATTTGGAATCGATGGCCCTTCGGGACTCTTCTGTCATTCTATGATCCTATGACTCTGTGGTGTCATCACAACACAATTTAATCTTATATAAACCTTTTGTAGCATTTGTTTTGGTTTTCTTAATGTTCATGTAGCCCTGCTTTTGCTTTTTCTTCCTTAACTTTCCTCTGTTGTCCTTCCAGATCTTTGCTGTTTTCTGTCAGTACTATGGTATCATTGGCATATCTTTAGTTACTGAAGCTTCCTCTTGTTTTCATCCCTCTTTCCTTTGAGTCTAATTCCAGTTTCTGTATGAGAGGTTTTGTGTATAAATTAAATAGATTGGGTTACAAAACTCTGGAGTATATCAAACGGAGCTTTTTGGAGATTTTCCGGCTCAGTTCCGACGTGACTGCACTTCCAACGATGCACATCCACATCATAAAGTGAATGTGTTATTAGACGCCATTCCTTTCTATGGGAGCTCCTTGTGAGGTGCTTCCGCAGTGTTTCCGAAGTGAGCCCTCATTTTGGTAAAACCGGAAAAAAAGTGACTTCACAGAATTCGCTTCCAGGCTCACTTTGATTGCACTGCGAACTGGTCTGGTGTGGAAAAACATTCTGATGTCACCCCCCTTCGCCCCTGCATCCTACTCCGTCATTCCCCTCCTCCTCCTTCATGCCATCTCGCCCCCTCTGCCACCCTGCAACCCATCCCATCATTCCCAACATCCACTGCCTTCTCCTGCATCCTGATCCTGGCCCCAGCGACCCCCAGTGAGCTATACCATCATCCCCTGCCTTCTCCTGCATCCCGATCCTGGCCCCGGGGACACCCAGTGAGCCATCCCATCATCCCCTGCCTTCTCCTGCATCCGAATACTGGCCCCAGTGAATCCTAGCAAGCTATCCCATCATCCCCTGCCTTCTCCTGCATCCCGATCCTGGCCCTAGGGACCCCAGCGAGCTATCCCATGATCCCCTGCCTTCTTCCTGCATCCGAATCCTGGCCCCAGTGAATTCTAGCAAGCTATCCCATCATCCCCTGCCTTCTCCTGCATCCCGATCCTGGCCCCAGGGCCCCCCAGTGACCTATCCCATCATCCTCTGCCTTCTCCTTCATCCCGATCCTGGCCCCAGGGACCCCCAGTGAGCTATCCCATCATCTCCTGCCTTCTCCTGCATCCTGATCCTGGCCCCAGCAAACCCTAGTGAGATATCCCATCAGCTCCTACCTTCTTCTGCATCCCGATCCTGGCCCCAGGGACCCCCAGAGAGCTATCCCATTGTCCCTTGCCTTCTCCTGCATCCTGATCCTGGCCCCAGTGACCCCCAGTGAGCTATCCCATCACCCCCTGCTTTCTGTTGCATCCCAATCCTGGCCCCAGCAACCCCAAGTGACCTATCCCATCATCCCCTCACTGCTTCTTCACCCCATGAAGGATGACAGCTAAGGAGGGGGCAGGGAAGGAGGACAATGTCCAGAGCCCCACTGAGCATGTGCAAGGGTGCCGATTCGAATCGTTGAACCCTCCGATATGGTAATACAATGTGCACTCACTCCACTTTGCTTGAATCCACATCACGTGACTTGCTTGAAATAGAACTGACTTCGCTTCCCCCTCAATTTGGAAGGGCAACAGAAAGGCAACCAGGTGTGGTAAAACATCACATTTTAACGTTAATTTGCATTGCTAGAGAGGAGTGACTCTGGATCTGGTGTGAAAAAACATGCTTTGCATTGCTAGAACAGGAGTGACTGCGAACCTGAGCTGCAACCCCCCCCCCCCCATGTGTGATAAGGTCCTCTGACTCTTTCCGGGTTCATAAATTATGGTTCACTTTCTAGGGCCAGTTTTTCTGATTCTGCCTAGCTGAGTTCTGATACTAAGCCCCTCTAAGATCTTCCACATCTGGATAATATCCATCTGTGATTTGGCCATGAGAAGAGAGGCATATTTCTTATGCTGGATGATTTGTTTTCACTTTTGAAAACACAGTACTACCAGAGTCATGCAACTATAGATTCGAAATAATTTGGATGTCACATCTAGCACTTGCTCCCAGAATGCCTTCACTTTTGTACCGTCCAGCCACAAATGTAATAGAATTTCCTTGTTGATGGAGTAAAACAATATTCAAAATCCACAACAGAATGATACCATCTAATGGCCAGCCAAAATGTAAAAAACACATAATGCAAGGTTTCGAAGCGCCATATCGCTTCTTTATCAGACGAAAGATGCTTAAACATTATATAGGACGAAGAAAGAGTGATGTGGACGCGGTACAGACCACCAAAAAGCGGTGTACCAGCGCCGGTATTAGGGTTAGGGAGCACGCACCATGTACATGCTCTCTAATTAATATGTACCACTGGTGGCATAATGGCAGTGCCTTGTGTACACGGGCGCTGCCATGATGATGTCACGGCTGCACCACATCCAAAAGACGCGGTGCAGGCATGATGTGTTTGCGCCACGTCAAGCCTCTTGTGGTGGCCTAACAGCGGCACTGGATGGCAGGGTACAGACTGCCAGAATGAGGTGGCCGGGAGCCACCTCTCTTTTCTGTGTAGCCATGCCGCAGCAACCAAATTGCATGGTGTGGCTATGCGAAAAGCAAAGGAGTGCTGAAAAGCAGCTCCTTTTAGTGCCACTGCAAACTGGATGGCGCGCAGCACTTTATATGGCACCGCGCAGCAATGATGTCCTGGTGACGTTCTAGGGTTGCGGGGCATCTGGAAACGGCACCCCAAGGCAAGTCAGGATGTGCTAAAGGGTCCATCTGTCCAGGGCCGAAGGAGCTCGAAACAGAGCTCCTTCTTGAGGGCGCCTTGTTCCTGCAGCCACCAAACGGCTGCGGGAACGGCACCAGGAAGAAAGGGGCCGAGTGGCCCCTTTCCTCCTGGCTGCGGCTCCCGGGGTGCCCTGGGGCATGAAGCCCCAAGGACACCCCTTTTCAGGGCCAGGGAGAAGCGACATTTTGCCGCTTCTCCCTGGTCCTGCAAAGCTCTGGAATGGGGCCTTTGGACTGCTGCTGTGGCTGCCCTGCCCCCAATCTGTGCCTGAATGGAGTGGCTGCAGGCCACCCCAAAGTGGCGGTCTGTATCCTGCTGTTGTTGGAATCACAGGCCTACATTTTGTATAGGTGTTATCTTTCCTGTAGATCAGTTAGTTTGGAGGAAAGACAATGAAGGAGAAAGATGAAGAAGAAAGGAAATGAGGTCTGGTCAAGTTTAGCTAATGAGACCGAATAAAAGTGCCATCTATGGAACACTTTCACAGTGTTTGCCTCTCTGCTGAAGCACAGATATGTACCTGACACAAAGCCTGTCTTGGGCCATCTGAAATGACACAACATATTGACTCTTTTGTAGTTAAGGACAAAAACCAACCATAAATATTGAAATAAGATTCAGCTACCACTCCAGCCAGTTTCTGTAAGCAGACTGAGGTCCTTTGCCTCAGGTTGCAAAAGTATCCTGTGCCTGCTGTGTTTGCTACCTTTGAATTTCCTACCTCCTTCATTCCCTTTTCTTGTCACTCACCCTCTTGTGTCCTGATCGCAGAGGTACTTGAGGATTTTGCTCATTCTACACTCTGGAATGAGATTTCTTAATCCACACCTCATTACTTATTCCTTCGTGGGCTGTAGAGAGCTGCCAATTGCTACCCTCACAGTCTGTAGGTGTTTGACACTGGCAAAATTCTGTCCCCTATAAGGATGACCAAACCCAAGTGGCCACTGATTTGACTTTATATTAATTTATCATTGTATTTATACTTTGCCATTCCCCTAATATGGAACACAACTATTTGGAAGATCAACTCCCTTCATCAGCACTCTCCAAAGGGCATATTCACACCATACATTTAAAGCACTTTGATAACATTTTAACTGCTATAGCTCCATCTTTCTCCTCCTCCCCTCTTCCTCCCTTTTGTGAGCTGTGTAGATTTTTCTGCTAGAAGGTTCCCCTAAATTATGAGCTCTCTGAAATAAGTCTAAGTCCCTCACCGCACTACAAATCCCAGGATTCCATAGGATGAAACCATGACAGTTAATGTGGTATCACTGCTATAACTGCACAGTATGGGCACACAGCCCTGCTTCTACAGGGATAAAATTAAACATTCTGCAGTGAAAATTCTATCTATCTATCTATCTATCTATCCAATAATTTTGCTTATACCCCATCGTTCTCCTTATAGGAGAAAGGCCCAAGGCCTTTCTTTTGAACCTCATGCCCCCCCCCCCCGAACCTTCTAACGTTCTACTTCGGTAGAGCAACCCATCTTCCCTCAAGCACTGACTGTACCTGGCTGCAGCACATCTGGCACACTTGTTTCAGCTGAGGCAAACACAGTCTGTTAGCAAATTCAGTCACATTCAGCCACATTTGGGAAATCAGCTTTGACACAATACTTATGTTTACCCCTTCCTAGCTGCTGTTTGTACATCCTGTACTTCTGCTTGTTTGAGGATGGGCTTCTGTATGACCTGATGTTGTCAGGTCAATCTAGAAAAAACTCTGAATGAAACAAGGGAGCTGAGACAAACATGAGGAAGAGGAATAGCAAGAGAAGGATAGAACACAGTCGATGTCAGAAATAACCTATTTGACAGCATAATAAAATAGCCCATGAAGCTTAACCCTTTTCAGTGGAGCACATCCCTAATTGTAATCCCCAGCGTTCTCCTTTGTTTTGGATTGAAATCCACTTACATTATCGTCTCTCTTCTTGCTTCCTGCCTTATTGATCTGTTGGTAGGAGGAAGTCTACACCTCTCCATGCAATCACATTGGAAATCCAGCCACTGTTGTTAACAACCGAAACTTTGGAGCCTTTATGTCTGAGCTATAAAGTTACTGGCTCTAGAGTTATGATTTAACTGATTTATACATACTCAATAGTGGATAAATACACATAGTAGGACCCATAAAATTCATAATGTACTCATTAATTTGGCCCAGCATTGAGGATGATTACAACAAACTCCTTGGGACAAAGGTTTCCAGTATGTGCTTAACATTAACATAAAATGTAATACAGCATATCATTGAACCAATAATCACTGGTCTTTGGGTTTTAGGAGATTGAAAAGTAGGAATGTGAGAAGCACAGTAACAAAGATGCTTCTTCTTCTTCTTTTTTTTTTTTAATGTATTAGTGCTGGGACAAACTTTCAAATACTATGAAAATATAATCCTAAATAAATAAATCAGAATCTCAATATATTCATCCTGGTATCTACTTATGGAGCACAGTTCTAATTCAGGGATATAATTTTTCTGTGTTTCTTTCTACTGGGGTGTTCAGATCAATCTATCTGCTCTCTACATAAGTTTCCTTTACATTCTGTAATACATCTTTTCTACCCCATTTTTGAATAAATTATTATAAGATTACATGCTGATATTCCAGCAATTCCTCTAAATCCTTTAAAAGCCACACACAAAAATTTAAATTCCATTTAAATTACACCTTTTTTGAAGACAGATTTTTTTCTATGCATGATTCTTTAGAATATGAATTTTCAGTGTACACATTTCAGAGTTGAAAATTGCATCTCAGGAGAATACAAATCTGAACGAAATGTTCAACAGTATAAAGAAATGCCATTCAGATAAATGTGGAAACTGAAGTACAACTGGTTCCAATCCATGCATTAGTTTGAGAAATGTGAATGATGTCAGTTTGCCTAAAAATCAGGATTGAATCCCCCCCCCCAAAGAATCTCTAGTCCAAAGAGAAGTTTTCAAAAAAACCTGAAAGACTGGCTGATATTTGGCCAGACTCTCCCATGGACTGTACCTCCTCAGCAAGCCCAAATACCTCTGTTTTTGCTCTATGCCCTTTCAAAATGGCATTGCTTCATTACCTGACTCCATTTTGAGAGAGACTACAGAGGAAAACAGAAACATTTGGCAGCAGTGTTGGTTCTGGGGGAGCTGTGTGGTTGCATGCGCTTTCATGCATTTTCAAACATTCAGTGGCTTTTCTGCATAGTTTTAAAGCAAAAAAAAAAAAGTGGCAAAAAACCCCTCAAACTGATTTTTTTTGGTAGGGCTTTGAGGGATTGGTGGGGCCCTCAGTGGGTCACAGTGATGTACATCCTATACTGAGTTCTGATTAGAGAACAATAATTGAATTAATGGGCTTTGTCTATGTGTTGACTCAACATTCAACAGTTGATTCAATGAATCAACTCCACTTGGGACTAATCAACATGAATTCAGCCACTGGATGAAGTTAGAATATGGTCTCTCTCTCATGCTCTCTCTCTCTCTTTACACATTTTGCATATTAAGAAAATATGTATAGGATTCATGTAGCATGAAACAGTGAATGGCTACTTGTCCTAATAGATTCATAACAGCAATGCCTCCAATACCAGAGCTAGTGTGTTCTGCATATTGGTTGCTATGGATCATAAATCAAGGTGTGGAGAGGCTATTGCACTTATGTGCTACTTGTGGAACTTCTGGAAGCCCCTGGTTGTTCACTGCATGTACGGAATGGCAGACATGATGGGCCTGTGATCGCATCTAGCACAGGTTTAATGTTATTCTGCTTTGTTTTAGCTATGTGGATACCAAACATAATGAAGAAGCATCTGGATTTTTTCCTCTTATACCAGGCAGACGTATCAGAGCAGGGGTCAAGAACTGTGGCTGGTGTAGGGACAAGTTTTTGTCTTTTGCAACCTATAGCAGGCCATGCCATAACATTTTTGTTAAAAAATTGTCTGAAAATGTGACCCAGAAGTGACCATAGGTCATGGTTTTTTGTTGGTTTTTCGGGCTATGTGGCCATGTTCTAGAAATTCCATAGGTCATGTTTAGTGAGGACTACCTGGGTGGGTGGGTGTGCTGTTTTTTGATTCACAATGTAAAGTAAGTATGTGGGGTCAACGAAAAGAGGCCACTGTTTTGCTGGACAACAATAGACCAGGATGAGCTTTGAGTCATTTAAGAAGGTAGTTTTTCACAGCCATTTTTACAGGGGAGGATCTGATGCCTTGGGAGGAATGTAGAAGACCACAAAAAAGGTTAAGGACCACACACAATACAGAGACAGCACTTTCTCCACCCCTGCATTACGAGGATATGAACATGGCAAAACATCAATGGCACATCTCCCCATAATGTGTAAATAAACCCTAGATTTCTTCACCTTGAACCAATAATTGTAAAGAGACATACTATGCTTGAGATATAAATGAAA
This sequence comes from Sceloporus undulatus, assembly GCF_019175285.1. Lineage (NCBI taxonomy): Eukaryota > Metazoa > Chordata > Lepidosauria > Squamata > Phrynosomatidae > Sceloporus > Sceloporus undulatus. The sequence goes on from NC_056524.1 coordinate 19,400,509, forward strand.
ATACTTTGAAAAGTTGCATTAATTATCCATTTGGAGCTGTTCGCTATTCACTTCAGCAGTAAGAATCAACCATCATAAATGACTGGATAGTTTAGCAAACATTTATGAGTAATGTGACAGCTATAACTTTTCATTTTGAGCCATAAATTTATATGACTTTTTCCCAGGAAGATGACATACACATCAAGAGCCCTTGTTTGGGAAAGCACTCTCTGTTCAACTGCTTGTGTTGTCATGATTTATGAAGATGACAGAGTTTTAAAAAATATTTTATTAGAATTTAATATTACACTTGATAATTAAATTACATTACATAAAACAATAGACAAACAATAACTACATGACAACAAGCAAGCACAGTAAGCAATATTTTGTCCCTATCCCCATTATCCATTTCAGATTAACTTCCTGCTTTTTTCTGACTACTGTGGGTTAACCTATACATGATATTCCTCCTCTCTAAATTATATTTATTATATTTACTGTCATTCCTTATAATATAGAAAAGATTTTCTTGCTATACTGTATATCAAAACCTATAGTTACACTGTCCCCTTTTCCCTTTACATTGCTTGTAAAAGGTTATCAGCTTTTTAAATAAATTGACGGAGAGGTTTTTTAATATTACTTTTTTTGCCCTTCCAGTACAGCAGATACCAATGCAATAAAGACTATAATGATATAGAACCATTATATGAAAAATGTTACTGAGTTAGATGTTGCTTTAATACATTAATATGGTTTATTTTTAAAGTGCCTTTTATTTGTTATTTGATGTGAACGACTGTAAATTGCTTTAGAGACATTTGTAGAAAGGTATATATAAATATTTGCGAGAATCTTAGATCATCTACTTAGGTGGTTGTTGTTGTTGTTGTTGTTGTTGTTGGGAGCCTTCAAGTCATTTCTGATTCATGGTGACCCTAAGACAAGGAACCTATCAGGATTTTCTCAGCAAGTTTCTTCAGAGGGGAGTTGTCATTGCCATCCTCTGGGGCTGAGAGAATGTGACTTGCTTGAGGTCATCCAGTAGGTTTCCATGGCCAAGACGGGATTTGAACCTTGTTCTCCAGAGTTCTAGTCCAGTGCTGAAATCACTACACCACTCTGGCTCTCTGGCCTCATTTAACATTTAAACCGGTTTTCAATAAGGTTTTGATCCAGATCGTTGATTCAATTCCACTGTGGTGTCATTCCCAGTATGAAACAGGACCTTTTGGATTCGAGTTTTTTTGGACCCTACTGTAGTCCACACTTGCATTTGTGTTGCAATGTTGCCCCCCCCCCCGTTAAAATGCCAATCATGCTGATCACATTTCCTCATCATTGGTGACATGGTTAGGCATAATTTCAGCAACACAGCCAGCTGTAATTTCAGCTACATAAGGATCCTTTGTCGTGCTCCCCTCCCTTGCATCAACTTTCTTTATTTCCATTCAGTTTTTAGCCTTGTAGCCGCATGACCATGATAGGAAAGTCCTTGCTGAGGTGGTGACCTCCCAGCCTTCCAGGACTTGGAGGACAGGCTCAGAATGGAGGATATTTTAGACAGAAGGTTGAAACATAGGATGGGTCCTGGAAAAGGAGGATGATCCTAAGGCAACCCTATTGCAGAGTTTTCTTGGCCAGTTTCTTCAGAGGAGGGTTTGCCATTGCCGTTCTCTGAGGTTGAGAAAGTAGGACTTGCCCAAGGTCACCCAGTGGCTTTCCATGGCTCAGTGGGGATTCAAACCCTGGTCTCCAGAGTTCCAGTCCAACGCTCAAGGCACTACACCAATCTGGCTCTCAACTCAGCCCTGGTGGCGCAGTGGTTAAATGCCTGTACTGCAGCCATTCACTCAAAACCACAAGGTTGCGAGTTCAAGACCAGCAAAAGGGCCCAAGCTCCACTCAGGCTTGCATCCTTCCGAGGTCGCTAAAATGAGTACCCAGACTGTTGGGGGCAAATTAGCTTACTTGCTAATTAGCTTACTTGCTGTTCACCGCTATGATTTTTGGAATAGCGGTATATAAATAAAAC
>NC_056524.1:19402928-19403865 GCF_019175285.1 Sceloporus undulatus
ATTCTGTAGGAACCCAGAGCTCACAGAGGGGGTTTCCCTAGCTAAGTGGGGATCCTCCAAGGCTGAAAGAGTGTGACTCCCTGCAAGGCTAATTTATCCCATGGGTTTTTGCCAAGGGATCCTCTGAAGGGCTTGCCATCGCCATCCTCGGAGGCTGATATAGTGTGACTCCCCCCAAGGCTAAATTATCTCAGGGTTTCTTGGCAAGGGATCCTCTGACAGATCTACCTTTGCCATCCTTTTGCCATGTCCTCCATTTTTATTGAATGTCCTACATTTTGCTGTGCCATGTCTCCTTTTCAGCAATTAGTCTAACCTTTCTTCTTTCCTTCCTTCTGGCAGGGGAGAAGAAGAAGGAGAGGGAAAAGTTTGTGCTTACTTTTGCAAAGGAAAACTGTGCAAGGATAGAAGAGAGAGAGGGAGAATTAGTGTTTGAGAAGGAGAGAGGGAGAGATTGTTGTTGTTTCTTGTTGTGTACCTTCAAGTTGTTATCACAGAGTTTTCTAGTCATGTTTCTTCAGAGGAGGATTGCCATTGCCAACCTCTGAGGCTGAGAGAGTGTTACTAGCCCAAGGTCACCCGCTAGGTTTGTATGGCTGGTCTGGGGTTCAAACACTAGTCTCCAGAGTCCCAGTCCAACATTCAAAGTAAATTGTAGTGGCAATGAGTCCTCTATTTATTTAAGGAGAATAACTAAGGCCATTATCATACCAGACTGCTGTCCCACAACAGTGGAATGGAAGGCAGCAACAGGATGAGCTTGATGTTGTGTGATAAGTAACAGCCAAAAACACTCTTATTCTGTTGAAATTCCCCTTTTTAGCCTCATGTAATAAAATCCTAAGTAATATTTCCTGGCCCACAGGGTCATCATGAGATGATAATAATAATAATAATAATAATAATAATAATAATAATAATAATAATAATAATAATA